>NC_068989.1:96626494-96643435 GCF_001194135.2 Octopus bimaculoides
ATATATATATATATATATATATATATATATACTTACATGTGCGAACAGCTATGCTACATGGCAGTGAAGCATGGGCTGTGACAGCCGAAGGCATGTGTAGAGTTGAAAGAAATGAAGCTTGTATGCTTTGCTGGATGTGCAACGTCAGTGTGCATGTTTGACAGAGTGTAAGCATCTTGAGAGAAAAATTAAGCATAAGAGGCATCAAATGTGGTGTGCAAGAGAGACAACTGTGCTGGTATGGACAAGGACAGCTGGGTAAAGAAGTGCTGATCTCTAACTGTGGAGGGAACCTGTGGTAGAGGTAGACCCAGGAAGACATGGGACAAGATGGTGAAGCATGATCTTCGAACTTTGAATCTCACAGAGGCAATGACTGGTGATGTACTGTGCTCGAGAGGACTTGATAAGCCAAGTGCAACCGTGCTGGTGGCATGTAAAGAACATTTTTTGAATGTGGGGCTTCACGGAGGCAAAGTGGCTGAGTTTCCTTTAAGTGTTGGGCCTCACAGAGGCAGTGACCAAGACCTTTGGCATTATGCTGTGCTTGAGAAGAAGACAGATCAAGCCGAGCAAAATCACAGTCATGACAGATAACGGTGTCATGCAAAGTGGCACCCATACTGGTGGCACATAAACACAATTCAGTGTCATGCAAATGGCACCTCTGTTGGTGGCACACAGAAGTACCCATTACTCTCCATGCCAAATCAGACTGGAGTCTGGTGCAGCCTTCCAGCCTGCCAGCCCAGTCAAACCGTCAAACCCATACCAGCAGGGACAACAGGCGTTAAATGATGATGATGATATATATATATATATATATATATATATATATATATATATATTCATATGTACATTTATGTATGATGTCTCTGTTTTACTCTGATGATACCATAATAATAATCATGTGGAATATCAACATTCACTCACACACACACGTATGTATGCACTCATTCATACATTCTCATGTATGTATCGTGACTGCTCCATCTTCACAGATGATTGCTGTCTCTTTGTGCTTCCTTATTGTCAGTACATACATATGCACAAACACACATTCTATACGGCAGACTTCTGTTTAATTTTGCATCTACCCCCAGAGGCGAAAGAAAAGGACATTTGCTCAGGGTGCCATAAAATGGGATTGAATTGAAATCCATGTGTTTAAAATTTCTCACACACAAAGCAGCAATGGGTTGGAAGAGAGTATTGTTTGTCTACTGCTACAGTAAAAAAAATGGCATTGAATAAAACAAAAACCACAAGTTAGACCAACTTATTCTTATATATTTGTAATGCTATTACATTGTGATGCATTTAACATTTATTCTATCTAAACTTAGAGTTTCATTTTTTTTAAAGTCTTTTTTTTAATATTTTCTTCTAGTTTTACAAAGCAAATTATTTTGGAAATTACAAAATAAAAATCGGTAACTTTTACTGATTTACCGATTTTCTCCAAGACATATTTTATGTAGTTTCCCTTGCTTTTTTGTATGTTTATACCAAAAATCTGTACTGTTACGTATTTAACAGTATTTTTATTTTTCATTTTCTTTATATATTACACAATATAAAAAAAGTGGAAACTTTTTTCATTCATTGTAGAGGAAATGGGAATCGATAATTTTGTTTATTTAAATTTTAGTCTCATCTGACATTTTATTTAAATATTTCTAGTCTATTTTATCATTTGTAGTGAACTAAAATAAAAAAAAATAAAAACAATAATAATAAAAGACTTTGTTACTTTGTAAGTTAAGTTTATGCAATTGAGTTGATGAGGGAGCTTCTAGATGGCAGCTTTTTCTAATGCTGCTTGAAACAGCATTTCAAATAACAGCCAAATCTCTCTCAAATGACAACTTCCTATTTTAAAAAATGCACACACACACTCATGCATTGGATAATGTAACACAGTATAGAATGGAATTACAGGGGACAGCAGTCGGGATGCTAAAGACTGGAATTTCAACCTATTCTCATGGGAGTATGTTTTGGTACGGGAGGCACACACACACATGCACACATGCACACACACGCACACATGCACACATACATGCACACGCGCGTGCACACACACACACATGCACACACACACGCGTGCACACACACACATATGCACACACACACACACGTGCATACACACACATACATGCACACATATGCATGTGTGCTCTCAGAAATATACACATATAAATAGAAAGAATGAGAGAAAGAGAAAGTGAAGATTTTAATTGTTGTTCTGTATGTCTGTCTGTCTGTCTGTATATATGTATGTATGTATGTATGCATATGAAAACGTGTGTTCATTAATTTGTTCATTCAAATCTGATTATACACTTTGTCACTGGTAAGTTTCTTGGAATGAGATGATTGGATGCAGCTGACTGGGGATTGAACCTGTTTTGGTGACAATATGCTTCAGTACTGGAGGTGAACACACAAACGTGCATGCATTCGCAGAAATATATTCACAGAGAAAGAGAGAGAGAGAGAGAGAGAGAGGAGGGAGATTTCAATTTATTAATTAAACATTATTAATATAAACACTTTCTCTTTTCTCTTACACTTGAAAGAGAAGTGAAGGAGAGAATGAGAGAAAATGTGAAACATATCATATTAAAGGTGTGAGCCAAACAGGTAATGCCAAACAGGTAATGCCAAAATGGTTGAGCAAAAAAAGTTCCTTGCTATATTTGATTCTTTAGATAGCAAAAAATATATTTCTGAACAACTGCATGTAACAGAAACTCTGAGATGTGATGGAGAGAAGCATAAACATCAAATAATTTAAGTCTTTTTGTACATATTGAGCAATGCTTCTTCCATTTGTGTGTGTACACACGCACACATACATGCACACACGTACACGCGCGCACACACACACACGTACTTTTGTGCATGAGTATGAGAGAAAAAGATGGAGATGTGAAGAATATAATTTTGAAACCAATGATTCCCCCTTTACTTAAAAGCTAGCATGAGTCATAAACCTTCCAGAGATTTGGTTGTCAAAGTGATATTGGTTCCAAACCATCTTCTCTATAGAACTTGCTATCAAGATTAAAGATACGTATGTGTATTTATATATTCTTATACGTGTGTATATTAATGTATGTATTTATATGTATGTGCATGTGTGTTGTGTATATATATATATATATATATATATATATATATATATATATCTTGTGTAAAGAACAGGAATTGAGAAGAAGATCTGATAGCAAGAAAATTTCACCTGCAAAATAAGCTGATGCATTGTGAGATTTCGGCATAAGACTGCTTATCTTGGACTAATCTTCAGATAACAATAAATATAATAAGAGATAGTGTTTGTTCTTATTGATCAGAAGAGAATACATTATACTTTTAAATACAGTAGTAAGGCCCTGCATACAGAAATATTTGAATACAAAACTGTAGTTCTTTTATATATGTGAAATGAAAACAGAACAAAATATAGTACATACATTGCGAGGAAGAGGTTTAAAACAGCCAACCGAGTGGTTTGGGGATCAGTTTCACTGCGTGGCAGAGGCCTAGGTGTGCCAGTGTGGTTAACGAGCTTGCTTCCCGATCATATGGCTTTGGATTCAGTCTCACTGCACAGCACCTCTTCTGTTTTATCCTTGGCCAACGAAAGTCTTGTAAGTGGATTTCATAAGTGGAAACTGTGTGGAAGCCCACCATATGTATGTGCATGTGTATTGCAGGCATTGTAGATTGGTGCAGTTCTCTGTCTCACCATCTCCTGTCAAACTATCCAACATGGCAAACATGGTAAATGATGGTGATGATGATGTAGTATGTGTGAATGTAGCCATGTGTACTCTTGTTTAGACATCAGGTGATGGCTGTAAAGGAGCATCACCATTCTACAAGCAGGGTCGTTTGATCCCAGTTTTCTGTGAAAAATATGTCTGACCATGGAGAAACATTACCCTGCTTCAAAACAGGGGAAGATTAGTGACACCAATGGATTTCAGCCATAGAAGATCTGCCTCAACGAATTCTGTCTGACCCATGCAAGCATAGAAAAAGGGACGTTAAAACAATGATGATGATGATTGTTATTCTACTACTGGATGACTGAATTGGTAGAACATTGAATTTTATTCCTGACAAGTATTTAGTTCTGCATAAGTTTGAATGTTGTTGAGGTTAGTATTGCTTCTTATGCTTCTGGGGTCAATAAAATTCAGTTGCATCAACCCCAGTAAATTACAGGTTCAGATTTAATTAACTGTTCCCTCCTTTCAAAATGTCTCACCTTGTACCTATGATAGAAAGAATTATTATGTTTAAGACCAAAGGAAAGCAACAGAGATGGCAGAATAATCATTAGTGCATTGGACAAAATGCTTAGAGGCATCTTGTCCAGCTTTTTGTTCTGAGTTCAAATCCTTCAGGGGTCAACTTTACCTTTCATATTTTTAGGGTCGATCAAATAAAGTATCACCCAAGTTCTGGGTCTGATGTAATCAAGTAATCCCCTCTCCCTAAAATGTCTGACTTTGTGCCAAAATCTGAAGCAATTTTTAAGAACATTAGTTTGGTAAGATCTTTAAGGTGTTAGATATCTTTTGTAATATCTTTTTCGGTCTTTATAGTCTAAGTTAAGGACCTACTAAAAGGCCAATTCTGATGTCCTTCCTTCTGTCTATGTATTGAAACCCTCACCATACATTTCTGACTTTGTGTAGCATCAGACAGAAAACGTTTCAATATTTGTTGAAGAGCTTTGTGCCCTGATTTCAAATCTTGCTGAGGTCAACTTTGCCTTTCATCTTCTCCGGGTGAAAAAAAAAAAAACACAATATCAATCAAGTCCTGGGGGTCTGTGGTATTGTTCAACTTCTTCACTCAAATTTCAGGCCTTCTCTCTCTGTTAGAAACATTTGTTGTTGTTCTTGTTGTTGCCGCCTCTGCTGTTTTTGCTTCTACTCTTGTTTTTATTGTTATTTTTATTTCTCCTGTTGTATTCTTCAAAATTATTGCAGATAAAATAAGTAAATTAGTTTTATTTTATTTTTCAATAAATATATCTTTCAGACTTTGCAAAATCCAGGATGGAGATGTTGTTTGTGATCCTATGTGTGGAAGTGGAGCAATTCCAATCCAGGTAAAAAAAAACAAAAGTTACCTTTCTTCTATTTTTTATCTTCTATATTTCCATTATGTTGATAAAATCTTTCAGTTTCAAACCTTTTACTATTAATCCCTCTTAAACCACCTCTGATTCTATGATTCAAATACCTTTTTTTTTTAAACTTTACATTTAGATTTAAATCTTCCATCATAATTCTGTTTAATAAGTGGTCTACTAATTAGTATGTTGGGCTTGTTACCATAAAGTTAGGGCCTCAAATCCTGGACCAGGAGATGTCCTTGAGCAAGGTACTTCATTTTGCATTGTTCCTATTGAGCTGGATGAAAAATAAGTGCTAACCTTGTGCTGGCACAATGTGGTGGTTTCTGTGCTTCAATGACCCTAAAAAACTATGCCCTCAGAATGCAAGATCCTGGATAGATCAAAAGAGAAAGGCCAAACTAATATGGCATTTGCATAGGGCCAACACCTCTACCTGATGACAATTCAAAACCAACACAAATTGAGAGAGAAAGGCCTTCTCTCTGAGAATAGTGAGGATGGATTGGCTACACCTTACAACCCAGAGCTGAGAACAATGGAGAAAAGTCATAACTGGCCTATTGTTCCATAGCAAGTAGAGTACTTGAGTGAGGAGTAAGTTGTGCTGGTGTAGTCCTTTCTCTCCTTAGCTTTCATAGCTGAGATTTTCAGGTGAGAGTCAGGTGTGTCTACTTGAAACTACCTTAGGTACCTAATTAAGGAAAACATCAATCCTATTTGCTTGCCAGTACAGGTAGTGTGGGTTACTAGGTTCTAAATATCAGACTCCTTCCAACTCTTGATTATTTTCACAATTAACTCACATGGACAGTGTCTTTATTTATAGATGTGAAACGAGTAAAACATTCAGATTCAAATTCTAAAAGTTTTAAAATTTAAACATTTAATCATAGTTTTAAAGAAGAATTTTTTTATTCAGTTATATTTCTAAACACCTGCTTAATAATGAATAAAATTATTTATTTTAGTAAATCCTTCAAAATTCTTGATTATTTTGAAAATTAATTATTGATACACCTGGAAAGTGTTTCTCATTAGAAAAATCATAATAAAAAAGTTTAAACTTTGCAAATGACTTCAAGGCTTTAAAGATACATGAAGTGATTGATGAGGATGTGGATTCGTTTTTTTGTAATTTTCTTTCGAAAGAGATGAGGATGTTGTTTTACCTTTGTTTTATTTCACCTGCACATGATGATTTTAACATGAAATGAGCATTTATTTTAATATAATGAGAGGAGAAGGACAAGTACCCAGGACCTTTCACCTCTCTACAGGTGTTCCTGAGGAAAGGGAAGCAAAAAAGGGAAATCATAATACATTGGTTACTTCTATAAAAAGTATGAAAAATGTTGAGTTCCTCTTAAATCAGAGACTTGGTCTGAATACTGGCGCCAGTCCTGGGCGTCTTTAACAGAGCAGACTCTGCTTCAGGCCTCCACAAACAAGTTGTGTTAGTCATTACATCGCAGCTAGTCTTTCAGTTGAACTGAGGAAAAAAATGCTTTCATTGTTTGTGTTTTTTTAATCCTTGCTTCTATCTGTCAGCCACGTTACAGTGAAGTAGCACTGGTTTTTGTGTTTCTTTTCTCTTCCCCTCTCCCTCAAAAGAAGACCAATAAAAAAAAAATTAACAAAACCAACCTGTTGCTGTGATTGACATTTTGGTACCTGTTTACAGTTAAGTAAAACTGGACCACTTGGGAGTTAGGTGGTTCTAAAGGGTAGGAAACATTTTGGCACAGCTGTTTTGGCACCACCTATTCCAATTGGCTCATTCCAAATTCTAACACATTCTATTCAGGAATGCTTTGGATTTTTTCAAAGATAATTCAAAGCTTTAGACTATCGAAATACAAGGCTTGAGCAGCTTGGAAACACGTTACTCAAATTTTGTTTCACACATTTACGAAATCTAAAATGAGATTATGACTCTTTGTTCATTTGTTTGTATGTTTTACATCTGTTTTTCCATGCTGGCATGGGTTACACAAATATCCAGACATTGTTTCACTACTGAATGTCCTTCCTGTCACTAACCCTTGCCTAGTTTTCAAGTATGGGATCTCTTTATAGATTTTCGATGACACAAAGGGATCAGATGATTTGATGACTGGAGAAATGGCAACAACACAGCTTGAAGCAGCTGACACAGAGTGAAAATCTAAACAAACATGCACACACACACACACACATGCACACACACACACAGACACACACACATGCACACACACACACACACACACACACACACACACACCAGGATTCTTTCAGTATTGGGGTCGATGGTATTGACTTGCCCCTCCCCTCAAAATCGCTAACCATGTGCTTAAATTAGAAACCATGGTTGTTGTCATTTTCAGAAGAACTCAAAAGTTTATCTCAGGAATTTCTTGTCTGCTGAGGGAATTTCATTAGGAGAAGGGTTTCGTTATTCACTTGCCTAGTGTTTTTTTAAGGCTGTGTCTGTATCAATATCCACACGTGTGTGTGTATGTAGGTATTTATATTTGCAAAGCCGTTTGTCTGTGCATATGTTAAACACTCACTGTATATGTGTCTCAGAGCGTGCATATGTTTACGTGTGTATTTCTGTTCACAAGATTATTTTGTATACTTCTATGTTAATGGTTGTATATGTGTTTCTATGTCCATCTGTCCTAGGGTGAGGTATTATAACAAAAAAACAAAAAACAAAATTGTCCCATTATTTATTCAGACCAGACCAGCCGAAAAGACTCTACTCTTTCATCTTAAGAATGTAAGAATAAAACAAACTATATCTTTGAGAGCGAATAATCATGTGTTAAGTTCAACTTCAAATATACATATATACATTTATATATATATATATATATATATGCATATGTGTGTGTGTGTGTGTGCTTATACATATACAAACATGTATACCTATATATATATATATATATATATATATATATATATATATATATATGTTTTACTTGCATAGAAACGTGTGTGTGTGTAATAAGAAAAGCTGAAGCTATAATCACATTAGAGAAAAAAGAGGGTTGTTCAATGTTGTTGATAAGAAATGTGCATGTGACGTGGGTTGGTTTTGATTAAATGTTATAAAAACAAATTTCATTCATCAAATCTGTTTTTATGGCAGGATTAAATAATGATTATTCTCAAATGGCTGTATTTCCTGAACTGCTTACACTGAGTGAAACATCATAGATATATATATATATATATAAATGATAAAAATAGAAATAGTTACAGAAAAAAATACTAACAATAATAGTAATAACATAGCAGTAGCAGCAAAAAGAAACAAAAGTTCGGTTAAACGAGAACTATAGTAAATGGAATTGGAAAAAGTCAACAGAATAGGAGACCAAGAATCTAATAGTAAAATAATTTAGGTTAATCTATGTGCAATCAATAAAATGTAGAGAACAAAGAAGAAACTGACTGTACCTCCTGACCAGAGAAATTACATAATATATTACACTCTGGCAAATTACAGGCTATGTTTTTATATGATTGACGTTAATCTTAGAGTCTTGAAATAAAAATTGTGGATTTCAGGGAATCTAATTTCGTGGAGTGCACCCTCTGCGCTGCCTTCACTTTGGCATCATTTGTTTGTGTTTTAGAAAGCCCAACCCACACAGAAGTTTACAGATCTCCTTTGTTTCTCTGCCCCAAATAAGCAAGATGTTAATAAGCTAAGATTATATTCCATGGGTGTGACAAGTTCAAAGAAGCTATGTCTGATTACTTAGAATGAAGAATTTATAGATAAGTCTGCTCAAAGAGTCACAGGCATAACCAAATATGGACAGGATGAGGAATGAAGAGGTGTAAAGACGAGCAGGAATGAAAGAAAAACTAACTCCCAGAATGGAGAGACGAAAGTTGAGGTGGTTTGGCCACATGGAGAGGATGGATGAAGAGTGGATGGTAAGGAGGGTGATGAAGGCAGAAGTGGTAGGCAGCAGAACCAGAGGCAGACCTCGGTCTGTGTGGATGAACGGATGGAGTGAGGGAAGCTTTGGTGGTCAGAGGTGTTGGAGTGAGGGAGGCTTTGGTGGTCAGAGGTGTTGGAGTGAGGGAGGCTTTGGTGGTCAGAGGTGTTGGAGTGAGGGAAGCTTTGGTGGTCAGAGGTGTTGGAGTGAGGGAGGCAAGAGAGTTTATAAAAGGTGAGAATGCTTGGAGAGTGTTTGTGGATGGATGAGTGAATTTGATGTTGCTCAAAGGGATACGGAACCAGAATGATGCTGCAGGGGTAAACCAGCATATGCTGTTGGGCCCCACTACTGATATTGGGGATTACGTTCTATGCCTTGACCTGAGCATAGGAAGGGTCTCGCTTCTTTGAGCTGGGAAATGAATGGAATGCCTGGTGTGTGTCTTGTTGTGGCCACCCCCTCCCAAAAAGAAAATGAGGAATAAGCCTGGGTATATATATATATTGATGTAAAGACCAACCAGAATGTAAGCTGGCTTAAGGGATAAATATATTAATTTAGGGATTCACAAAGTGGGTTCTAAGGAATCCCATGACTCTATGAAAAATTACAAGGGTTTCATGAGGTGTTGTTTAAAAATATATCTTTACTGTTTACTTGTTTCAGTCAGTGTACTGTGATCATGCTGGGGTACTTCCTTGGATGGGTTTTGTTCCACAGTCCAATTCCTGAACTTGGTGATATGTTGTGATCTTGAGCAAGGCACTTCCTTTCATGATGCTCCAGTCTGCTCAGCTATAATGAGTACCAACCAAGGGTTGGTGTATCTCTCTCTCTCTCTCTCTCTCTCTCTCTCTCTCTCCCTCTCTCTCTCTCTCTCTTTTCCATCTAGCTGTCACCTCTTAAATGTTCCATTTAGTCATGGATGGCAGAGTCAAAGAGGCTGTCTATGTCTACTTGGGACTAAACAGGTGTCTAAAACAGTTAGTATGTTACCAATTCCTATTTTCCCACAAGAGAGTGTTCACTGTACTGGTTCTACTAATCTATTTATCAT
Organism: Octopus bimaculoides; assembly: GCF_001194135.2. Taxonomy (NCBI): domain Eukaryota; kingdom Metazoa; phylum Mollusca; class Cephalopoda; order Octopoda; family Octopodidae; genus Octopus; species Octopus bimaculoides. The sequence goes on from NC_068989.1 coordinate 96,636,651, forward strand.
ATTCAAAATTAGTTAGGCACAAGCATGGTTGTGTAGTTAAAAAATATTTGCTTTCCAGCCATATGATTTTGGGTTCAGTTTCACTGTGTGAACCCTTTGGCCAGTGTTCTTCTACTCCAGCAGCAGGTTGACCAAGATCTTGTGATTGGATTTGCTCAACAGAAACTGACAGAAGCTTGTCATATACATAAGTGTGTGTGTATGTCTGTCTCCTTGTCTTTACATCATACTATGGTTATAGCTGGATGTCCCTGTCTGGCCATGAGGAAATATTACCTTCCTTGTAAGTTGTGGGGCTTGGTGCCAGGAAGGGCATCCAACTGTTGAAAATCTGCTCCAACAAATTCTGTTTGACCCATAAAAACATTGAACAGTGGACGTTGAAGTCAACAATTCAGGTTTCAATTCCAGTTTCTTTCAGTCTTTTAGGTAGCATTATGAATGTTGTGTCAAGTGCACCGATTACTACAGGAATAATTATTGTCTTCATCTCCCACATTCTCCTCAGCCTTCTGGCTAGATTCTGATATTTCTCAAATTTAAAAATTTCTTTGGTACTGACTTCCTGACACCTAGGGCAAAGAAATTCATTGTATACATTGGTAGGTCATTAAAACAAACACACCATATTGTTCATTTACAAAGAAAAGTTATGTGATAGAAAAAAAAAGAAAGAAAGAATAAAGGAAAAAAGATAAATTTAAAGCAACAATGTTCACAGCTACAACATTCATCTCAATATGTGTGATGTTAGAACAATGTTTTGCACTTCTAGCATGGATGGCAAGCCAGGGATCTTTCTCAAATATTATTATCATTGAATGAGAGAGCAGGGCCTGCCATCAAAGTGACACGGGGGTAACAAAAATGTGAAGCCCAGTATACCCATCATGACTCCCTGTCTGATAAGGGCACACCAGGCACATGCATCACTGCCATATGTGCGCGATATGGTGATCTCATATCAAGATAAACCGTGCATGACCTTGCAGGTGGGGCCCAGTTAGAATTTTCTTCAGGTTGAGTAGACCATCCTGCTCAAAAGGTCTCTGAATAAGGTTTGTTTAAGGATGATGAAAACAACTTCAGTTGTGGCTACATGGAATTGATTGTATAGTCCTTTCTTGCATAATTCTTCTTCATGTCCTTTTTTGTACTTTATCCTTTGTTTTCCCTTTTTTTCTCTGCTCTCAATACTCTTTCATTCCTAACTAACATTAGCAAGGTTTCCTTACTTGGGGCTAGATATCATCTCATTAAGCTCTCAAGTTCGATACGCATGCAGCCTTCCACACTTGTCAGTTCCCTTCCTCCATTTGCTCTCTTCATGTATAGGCAATCAGTGTCTGCACATGGATGATGGACTCCATGCATCATTAAGAGCTTTCTTGACTTCCTATCCATCTTCTTTTACTCTTCTTCTGTCCACTTCAGGATTCCAGCATCATGCAAACTACTGTGACTGCATGCGAGTTTATTGCCAAAATTATGTTTCTGGCATTCAGCTTTGAAGCCAATATTTTTCTCACTTGCCTCAAGAACTCTCTTTTTGTCTTTTCTTTCATGTCGTGGTGTTTGATTCCATCTGCCTCAAATATTCCCAGGATTGTGGTTGAATTGCCATCATCATTTCACCACTTGGCCACCAGATGCCTTCTGTCCTGGCAAGCTTTCCTCATCCCATCACCATCATAGCACATTTTGAGAGTCCAAACTCCATCCTAATATCATTGGAGAAAATCCGCAGTTTGGACAAGGCTGTCCAGTTCTGCCTCAGTTTTTGGGAACAACTCCAAATCGTCCATGAATAGTATGTGGTTCAGTTTTCCCTTAACTCTTCCCAGATCAAACCCCAACTTTGTTTTCTGTAGTATTTCACTCAGTGGGGACACACTGCCCTCCTGGAAGATTCCTCTCTTGATTATACATCCAGCGAAGGATACCAGCTTCATTTCTTTCAAGCCTACACATGTCCTCAGCAGTCGCAGCCCATGTCTCACTGCCACATACCATGACTGCTCATACACATGCGTCATACAGTCTGCCTTTCACTCTGAATGAGAGACCCTTTGTTACCAACAGAGGTAGGAGCTCTCTGAACTTTGCCCAGGATATTCTTATTCTAGCAGCTACACTCTCAGAGCATCCACCCCCACTACTCACTTGGTCACCTAGGTAACGGAAGCTATCAACTACTTCTAGTTTTTTTCCCCTGGCATGTAATGGAATCTGTTTTCTGTGCATCTTTGGTGTTTATTGACCCTGTCCGTCTGCCATGCACAAAAACTATCTTCCCAGTTAACCTTCCTGTACATATACATCATAATGCTTCCAATCAGTTAAGATCTGAAGTCAATTATAATGATTATTATTATTATTATTATTATTAAACTAGTACATTCTTGCAGGTGTTTTATCTTGAGGTTTGGTAATAACAAGTCTCCTCAAATCTTCAGAATCTTTCTAAGGATTCTTGCAGAACATAGGACAGTACTTTTCTGCAGGTTGACAATGTGAGTTTCAATTCCAGTCTCAATCTTTTAGGTAGAACTTTGGATGTTTTGCCAAGTGCACCAATTACTACAAGAATAATTGTTGTCTAAGTCTTCCAAGTTTCTTAAGCTCGCTAGCTAGATCCTGATATTTCTCAATTTTTTTCTATTTCTTTGGTATTTACTCTGCTATCAAAGCGAATTCCAAAACCTATGATCTTACCCTGTTTGCTATTTTTGTCCTCTATAATCACATCTGTCCTTTTTGCATCAATAGTTTGGTCAGTCTTTATGGGGGAAGTCCCACAAGATCTGGTCGTTCTCATTTTCCATCACAACCTCTGGTTTATATGTCCATACCACTTTCCTGTTGTTTTGGAAACCACTCAACTAACATTCAATTCCCAGACCAAGTGGTGCATTGTGTTCTTGAGCAAAACACTTCACCTCACATTGTTGTGCAATCACTTCAACACCTGACCTATGGTACACCTTGGTGCACCTGTTCAGACAACATCGATTCGATGGAAAGAGATAATGTGTGGCAGGAACATTTGAACGAATCATTTGCATAGGTCGTATGACAAAAGCTGAACAGTCATACATCGTCTTCGACGGCAAAGTCCGTCATTATTACAGCAGTCATATTGATGATGTGGGCTTCCACTGCCCGACTAAGGAGGGCTGTTTCATCTGTTTTAGGGGTGGGAGGTGTTTCAATTTGAGTGGTTTTGTGTATTGTATTGATTGTATTTCTCTCTAATCATATTACATGCAGTGATTATTTCAGCTTTTGTGTGTGTGTGTGTGTGTGTGTGTGTGTGTGTGTGTGTGCGTATGTATGTGCAAACACACACACACACACAAGGGTATCAGTCCTGACACTTTGTCTATATATATTTGCCTGATTATTGTTTTCTTTTGTTTTTTTGTGATTCCTTAAGCATCTGTTATTAAGGAGACAGTAATGTTTACAAACCCAATATACTGTATATCATTATTCTCAACTTCTTTTACAAGAGACAGTACACACCCCACACACCACCACCATTTTGTTTCTTTCTTTTTCCTAGAAATACCTTGTCAACCATTGGAACTGTTGCCTCATTAAGGAGATGTATTTTCTTTCCCCAGAAGGACTTAGGCAATAACATCTGGATGATTTAATCTCTTTGTCTCTACGAATTGGCACTTTCTCATTCTCTGAGACGTTGTTTTATTGTGAAATTTTGCTTTCTTTTTCTGCTTATATCCCTTAATAAAATGCTTTTGAATAGCAGGAACTTCTTGTACTATGCAATATCAACAGAAATCGGGATATTTTTGCATATATTTATAAATATTTTCTAGTTACATAAGAACCCATTTCTTTATACTTTTGGTATAGCTTTTCTTTGTCGGCATTTGTGTGGTGTATTCTATAAATGTGGTTATTATTTCCATTCTTTTCCTGTCTAGTCTTGCTAATTCACTTAGCTTCCAGCCAGAACAGTTAGACCACTGATACCTATTATCTTATTTTTGGCATTTTTCTCAGTTTTAACTATTAATCTAATGCATCAAAAATATTCTTTCCTAACCTCTCCTTTTCGTGTGTGTGTGTGTGTGTGTGCGTGCGTGCATGCATGCTGTATTCTGTCTACTTCATTAATTCCTAAGTATTTCCAAGCCTGTCTTTGGTCTAATTCTCTTTGTTTTTTTTTTGTTTTTTTTCCTGCTAACATGATAATACTAGTTTTTATTAATAATTCTTTGCTTCAATGTTGTCTTAGTGTCTTTTCCCGAATTCAATTTTGATGCCAATTTCCTCCACTGAATCCTTGCGTCAAGTGTTTCCAGTCATTTGTCAACCATACCACAGTTTGAAGTTTTCTATATTGTTTACACAGACAGACAGACAGATGCATATTTAGGAGATAGTTGATCGTAATCCCATAGCACTTGCACTCTTTTCTAATCTACTTTCATATACTGGTTAAAGATGTTAACATCAAACACAAAAGAAGAAACACACACACACACACACACTCATAAATATCTAAGCACAGGCATGGCTATATAGTAAGAAGCTTTGCTTCCCAACCACATGACTCCCAGGTTCAGTCTTATTTTGTGGCTCCTTGGGCAAGTGGATCTGGTAGACAGGAACTGAAAGAAGCCCATTATATCTATGTCTATGTATGTATATATCTATGTGTCTCTGTGTCTGTGTTTGTTCCCTGCCACCACTTGACAACCAGTGTTGGTGTGTTTACACTCCCTATAACTTAGAGGTTTCGTGCAAAGGAGACCAATAGAATAAGTACCAGACTTTAAAAAAATTGTTCGACTAAAACTCTTCAAGGCGTTGCCCCAGCATAGCTGCAGTCGAATGACTAAAACAAGTAAAAGATAAAAAGGTATATATATATATATGTGTATATATATGTATATATATAGGAATTGAAACCCATTTCTGGTGCAGTTTTTTGCCTTCAGAGTGTTGAGTGAAGCATGAGCAGTGCTCAAGACTCTTGTTTCCAAAATGGACCAAACAGAAAAATCCTATGAGTTGAGATCAGGGCTTCTTGCAGGCCATACCTCCTTGCCTATGAACAAAAGAATGTTCTTCTGAATCCAGTGTTGTGTCTGTTTGGTGCTGTGGGATGGTGTTGAGTCCTGTTGGAAGCTCCAAGGTGCACCTTAAAAGTGCTCATTCACCCATGGAAGCAGTTCAGCTTCCATAATGTCACTAATGTATCGCTGGGTGTTAATTTTAATGCCTGAAGGCACAAAAATGAGGGGAGATCTTCCAGCAGCTGTCACAGCTACCCAAACCATAACTGATGTGGATTTTGACATGGATTTATGAGTCTACCTTTGACAGAGCCAGATACACTCCAAAGTTGGTCATTCTGGGGTTTTACTGTCTGATCGATGTCAAATTTCCTTTCGTCAGTGAACACCCAGGTTGAGTAGTGTGCTTTCAGCAATCTGACGCAGGATAAGACGACTTTTCCCCTGTCTCACGGCCTTATAAACTTTACCCCCTCATAAGCAGAACAATAACAACAACAATAAGAATGCAAAAACCAAAAGCAAAGATTCTTTCGACTGGTTTCCGTTTTCATTTTAATGCCTGAACCTAGATGCAAATATGACTGCACAAGGAAGCAAATGATAACAGAAGGATAATCTATCGACTGCAGGAAATATTTCATAGGAATAACACCAGAAATGTTCCACCATAGCAGCTAATGAAGATGACATTATGTACGTGTGTGTGCATGTGTGTTGCATATACTTGCATATATGCCATATTCACTCCCACACCCCCACACACCTAAAGGCACATATGACTGAGTGTGCGTGTATAGGTATATATATATGTATGTATATGTATATATATCTATGCACACACACACACACACACACACACACGCATTATACACACATGTATTTACCTCTCTCTCCCTATATAAGTGTGTGTGTGTTTATTTATACTCACGCATTCACACATATATGTATGTGTATGAGAGAGAGAGGGAGAGAGAGAGATGAGGAAGCCAATGAAAGAGATTATATTAATGTGTTTATATTTGTGTGTGTAGGAAATCTACATTCATTCTATGTCCATCATAATCACTCACATTAATCAGATACAACACATGTTAGACTTACAATCATAATTAGTCTTGCTTTGACACTAACTAGATGCTAGTTTATTAATTCTTCATATTTATTAGCATCCATGGCCAACTTCCAACCGATTATTTAAGAGACAAATATTCAGTGTACATTTACCTGAAGTTTTCTCTTCATTTGCAACTGCTCTCATGGTTGTCTGCATTATTCTTTATCGTCCTTCAGTTCTAACCGTTTCTGTACTTGCATATGGAGTTAATCATACAGTATGATACCGTAATTCCTCAGGCATTTCATTGAATCTTATTCACAAAAGACTGTTACAACTTAGCATCCATTTATATATACATACACAATATATATATATATATAAGCAATGTTAAATCTCTGAACGAGGTATAAACAGTAACTGCACGACAACATGAAGTATATTTGCCACTTAAATGTGGATAGACCCTAAGGGTGAATGCTACTGTTGCTTTTAGCCCCAGGAGAACATCTCCTCCAGCTGGCTATTGACATTCTTTCTGTGCCCTGTCGGTATTTGCAAAAGGACAAAGGGTAAATACCCAGTTGTAGAAGGTGTTCTCCTGGGGCTAAAAGCAACAGTAGCATTCACCCTTAGTGGTTAGCCACATTTAAGTGGCAAATATACTTCATGTTTTATAT
>NC_068989.1:96643579-96646560 GCF_001194135.2 Octopus bimaculoides
ATATATATATATATATAAAAAGTAAGATGAGGATTCAGATAGAATCAGGTACTTGGAAAGGTATGCACCAGGTAGGGTTAGGGTAATCTCTTTTGTTTCTGGCTTCTGCTTGGTGAGAGTCGAAATATCAGATAGGATATTCTGACATTGTTGGAATCTACCTTTTGCATTGCCTGGCTAATGAGTTCCTGGATCTTCATGCTGGTCTATATAGGGACGATGCTCTCTTTGTCATACCCACTAATAGCAAATGTCTGCTTGAAAGAACTTGCCAAAAATTTAGGAAATTCTTGTGTAACTTTAACCTTGACTTAACTTTTAAAATAGGGACCAAATCTGTTAACATCTGAGACGTTTCATTAAACATAAAATCAGGATTATACAATCCCTACAGAAAACCAGATGAAACCACAAGATATGTTAGCAAATTCTCAAATCACCCCCTCCCACCATTATTAAATCTTTAGCTATAGGGGTTTCATGTAGAATTACACAATTTTCAGCAAATGAAGATATTTTAAATTTGCATTCTCACTTCTACAGTTTGGCGCTTTCCATCACAGGAGATGAACAGGAAATAATACATGAAAACTATAAGACAGTGGCTCTCATGGCTTCTGATCTTAACTGGTTGTAAGTGTTACCATGGACATTGTTTTCTCTTGACAACAAATATTCTGCTCAATAACACAGATTTGCTTGTCAGATGTTTGACCATAACTAGTTGAGCATGTCCTTTGGTGGCTGATGATATGTGTATCTCTGATCATGAGCTGAAGTAGTGGGGGAGCATCATAGACATGTGTCGAGAGGAATTTTGGGGGTTTGAATGATTCACCTCTGGAAGCATGGGTGTTTCGTTCAACATCCTTAAACAACCTCTATTCAAGGACCATTTGAGTGTGATGGGCTACATGCTCTGAAGAAAATTCTAACTGGGCCTCACCTGCAAGGTCATGCATTGTTTATCTTTATATAAGATCATTACGTCGGGCACATATGGTTGTGATGCAAGGGCCTGATGTACCCTTATCAGACAGGTAGTCATGATGAGTATATTGGGTTTCGTATATTTTACCCCAGTGTCACTTTGATGGCATGCTCTGCTCTCTCACTCAATAATAATAATCATCATCATCGTTTAATGTCCGTTTTCCATGCTGGCATGGGTTGGACGGTTTAACTGGGAACTGGCAAGCCAGAAGACCACACCAGGCTCCAATCTGATCTGGCAATGTTTCTACAGCTGGATGCCCTTCTTCACACCAACCACTCCGAGAGTGTAATGGGTGCTTTTTATGTGCCACCAGCACAGGAGCCAGTCAGGTGGCACTGGCATCAGCCATGTTCGGACAGTGCTTTTTGCGTGCCACCAGTACAGGAGCCATTTGGGTTGGGGGAGCTGGCATCAATCACGTTTGGAAGGTGCTTTATTGCATACCACCAAAACAGGAGCCAGTCAGGTGAGACTGGCATCGGACACAACTACAATTTCCATTTGATTGTGATTTGATTTAGTTTGATTTTGATTTGGCTCAATAGGTTTCCTCAAGCACAGCATGTTGCCCAGTGATTCAAAGGTACTTTTTAAATGGGCTGATCATACGACACTGGTGTAGGCTATGGCTGTGATCTCACTTTCCTTGCCGGATCTTCTCCATCACAGCATATCTCCAAAGGTCTCGGTCTTTCGTCATTGCCTCTGTGAGCCCCAATGTTCGAAGGTCATGCTTCACCAGCTCATCCCATGTCTTCCTGGGTCTTCCTCTACCATGGGTTTTTTCCACTGTTAGGGAGTGACATTTCTTCACACAGCTCTCCTCATCCATACACATCACATGACCATACCAATGCAGTCGTCTCTCTTGCACGTCACATCTGATGCTTCTTATGTCCAACTTTTCTCTCAGGGCGCTTACACTCTGTAGTGTATGCACACTGACATTGCATTTTTAGTTGAGTAAGCTGGAACAAAGTGAAGTGAAGTGCCTTGCTCAAGGACACTATATGCCGTTTTGTCTAGGAATTGAACTGATAACTTTACAGTCATGAGGTGAATGACCTGTTAGGCCCCATAGAAAGCCTTTGCTTTGACCTCTCTGAATGTGAAAAAGAATGAGTAGAAATAATTAAGCAAAGTTGATTTTTTGGGAACCTAAAACATTGAAGTTTATTGAAAAGGGAGTGAGAGAAGAAAGAAGAAAAGGTGAGATGGAAGTTTATAGAAAAAGTGGAAGGTTGAAAAATCAGAAAACAAAAAAAGTAATCAGAAAAAGCAAAGGGGGAAAGAGTTATCTCCCATAGACCATAAATTATAAGGCTGAAAAAAAGAAATACTGGCTTGAGTTTATGGTATAATCAGAGAGAGGAGGAACTTCCCAATCCTTCAACAGGAACTGTGTGTACAACTGCTGAAAATTTCGTATCTGGAGTTCAGCAGTGAGTTAGGGATCTTCGATATGAAAGGATCTGAGCTCTTTCAGCTAAGCATAGCTTACATTATTTGATCCGTTAGCTAAGGGTGTCGATATTTTGATTATTTTCCACTTTATTTTATTTATATATATATATGTGTGTGTGTGTGTGTGTGTGTGTGTGTGTGTGTGGATAAAAGAAATTAGACAATTACAATTCTGCACTTCATGTTTAAATTTGAATGAAGTGATACACAAGTATTCAACTATGAGTGCAATTGCATCTTATTGCAGAAATGGTTGAAAGTTAATGAAGTCCGTGACTATAAATTTTTCCTATCGTCACTCTCTCTCTCTCTCTCTCTCTCTCTCTCTCTGTGTATATATATATATATATATATATATACATAAAAAATCAAAATAAGCAACACGGTTACTTATTTTGATTTTTTGATCACCTAGTTTTTGGAATGGTTTTTGTATAATACCATACCATACTATATTCTGGTGCCTAAACATAAGTACCATATTCAATTTTGAATCTAAATCTAAACCTTATATATATAT
>NC_068989.1:96646726-96649430 GCF_001194135.2 Octopus bimaculoides
TATATATATATATATATATGATATTTATATATATAATATTCATATTATATGATATATATGCACATTATATTATATATGATAATGATGATGATGATGATGAATGGAATTTGTTTTGTTGCAAATGTTGAGGCTGTGTCTCTGTTTAGAGAATAATTCCCTTTCTCCACTTTCAATGTTCTTGGAAGCTTTCAAAACAAAAATATTAAGCAGCGTGGAAGCTGCCCTTTCTTTTCTGACTAAATAGGGAGAAAAACAAAGGAAATGTCTTAAAATTTTCATATCCAAAATTAAACTTTTCATTCATAATTTTATGAACAAACCGCTTTGTTAAGTTATGGTTGAAACACCAGTTTAATGATGAAAAAGTAAGTTACTTTTATTAAATCCTTTCAAATTCTTCAAACAGGCCAAAAATTTCATGAAAAATATGTTTAAAGAAAGGTTTACTGCCTTATCTCCAGACACAACTCTATGGCAATAAGTGGATATGCATTGTCTTATTACTCAATAATACTCTAACACACACACACAATATGATGATCATCATCATCGTTTAACATTTGCCTTCCATGCTAGCATGGGTGGGAGTATAAATACATGTATATGCTTACATAAGCATATATGTTCATGTGTGTGTGTGTTCAGCAAGAATTGCTTGTTCCAATTACAGAATGCCTGTCTACAGAAAATGTGGGTCCAAGTTTTGTGTGCAGTCTTCAACTTTCTCCATCCCAAAAGGATTTTCAACCCAATATTTACATGCTGTTTATATAGCTTTATGTGCTTCAAGATCCCTCTTTCCAAAAGAGAATTTTATATATATGTCATCAGTCAGAGTTATTTCAAGATTTGTAGCCAATAGAGAAAGAGCCAGTTTCTAACCTAGATCTTAGGTTCCTTCATTGGAATTTCAACAACATCAACAGGTTATCTTTGTATGTGTGCAGATTTGTATGTTTTAATTTATGTATGCATTCTCCTGCATATAGTTGCATATCTAGACATGCTCATATATACTTAAATGATAAACTTCTGGAAAGTTTTACAGATTTTTACAGTTCCAGTGATGGATTGGATCTGTAGTCTTCGAATCAGCTTTCTCTTTTCTGGTTTTGAGAATCCTAATTTCTCAAGATTGGTATTTAGGCACTGTGTTACATATCCAAGGGCCCCAGTAATTACTTGTAATCTGGATAGAATGGCTGAAGATTCCTCAATAGTTCAGCATAGATATTTTTTTTTCACTGATCTTTAGCTTTATGCTATAACATCCACTGGGCAGCTGACTTCCATGTACGTAGGTATGTATGTAATCATCACACACACACACACATATAATGAATGAATGAATAAATAAATGAATGAATGAATGAATGGATGGATGGACAAAAACAAGAAAAAGCACAAGAGGGACAAGTTTTCACAAAGGTGTTGTGTTTTTAGTTGAAAAGGAAAATGATTTTTGATGTTTAAGACATGGAGTCCTTCATCAGAAAAAAGAAGACAGAGGGAAGAGAAAAGTGTATTTACACACACACACACACACACACACACACACATGCACATATAAGTTACTACAAATACACTTCATGTAATGAAACAAACTATAAACTGATTTAAATATCGCTCACACAAGTGAGATGGTAAAAAAACATGACATTAGATTCATGACTAATTTCAGTTATGAAACATAGGAGAGATATCGAAAACCTCAACAGCTTCCTCTCAGTCGTTTTGTTAATAATGTAGACAGCTAACACCCCTTAATCCTAAACCTTTGGGATCAGTTGTGGCATTAAATGGAAATGACCAAAGATAAATAAATGAATAAAATTGAAAAATAGTATGAAATGCAAGAAATATAAGCAGCAGTTAAATGTGACAGGTAAGAAAGAAAAAAAGAAAAGTGATAAAACTTCTTCTAAGTGGTAAATAAAAATTGTTGTGGCAGATAAAATTGTTCATTTGAAGAAATGCGTTAGAAATAACATGTTGTAAATTTGTTTGAGTAAAATAAATAGAAGATATGTAGTCATCTAAGAATCCATAAGTCAGAATAAATAGGTATTCACATATTTGTCAATAGAGTGGGTATGTTTATCAAAGTATACATACAGTATTAGAGATCCATTTCTGCCGATCTTACCAGTCGGTTTCACACAGGATATTTGGTAATTAGATGATTACTCAAGACTGTGTTCATGAGAGTTCTTGATATAGAAAACTAAAAATAGTTATAGCCCTCTGTTACCGGAAGTCTCAAGAAATGTCTCATGGTTGCTATGCAAAAGACAAAACAAAGATATGGGAAACAGAGATGGAATTCCATCAGGAGTTATGCCTGTTGCCCAAACCCAAAATACCTGAGTGAGTGGTAACTGCTAGCAAATTGCAATTTGGATGTGAATGGTGCAGATAATATGTTTGTATCATTAGAATTCAAAAGATTGGAGTCAGCCTTGCAGTGATGTGTCCTCTGCTATGTAGAAAAATCTACAGTTCTCTTTTTTTTCTTCGGCTAAAAAAAAAACAGAAAAAAGCTCCTGACTATATTTTGTACTAAAATTTCATGAGTTGTGAGAAATCAACAACCAACGATGAGATGTGAAAGTACAAGTCAGTCAGTAAATCGTAGAAATCAAGCAAAGTCATCCAGGTCAGCAATTTTGAAGGAGTGGTGGTGGAGGAGGAGGAGGAGGTGGAG
>NC_068989.1:96649583-96652956 GCF_001194135.2 Octopus bimaculoides
GGAGGAGGGGTAGGTGGCAGAGGTCAATACTATTCACTGGTATTTTGTTTTATCAATCTTGGAAGGGTGAAAGGCAAAGTTGATCTCAGTGGGATTAGAATGTAAAAAGGAACCAGAAGAAATACTGAAAGCCGTTTCTTCTGATGGTCTAACAATTCTGCTAGCTGAACCCCTTCATCATAATTAATTTTGCAGAGCACTACAAGATATCTGGATTATAACATGATAGGCAGAACCAAGTCGCTGAATACTACTTTCCGTATTTATTTACCTTGGTTTTGTGAGTCAGAAATGTTATGTTTAGGAAAAGAGCCAATGTGTCTTCAGATAGCTACAAGTCTTTTGAAAAAAACAGTCATCTAGAAAAGCAGACGGATGGTATCACAGAAAAAGACAAGAACGTTTCTACTATAGGTTATAAAATTCACAGGTTGCTAAATCTATTTTGAAAAATTATTTACTCTATAAAGTAAACATCTATTTCTTATGGAAAATATTCTACCCCAAGAGCATTAATTCTTCTAAATGAAGTGATTTTTGAAACTATGGTGTATGAGAGTTGGGATTTAGACTTTCAGCTCTTTGGAGACAAACTTACCTCTTCTCTGTAATATTTGCCACAATTTTAGATAAATTTGAAAACCTACTTTGAACTCTGCAAAGAATTATAGTTTAAAAATAGTTTTGCTTTAATATGTTGACTCCATATTTTTCTGGAGAAATTTTCAAAAATTTGTTTTCCTAAATCACTGGAGGACTTTTTCAAAATTCTTTTTGCATTCTGGAAATTGAATGGGTTCTAACAGGAATGGTTCAGAGATCAAAAATCAAAGGAAATATTTATTTCTACCTTTTATTGTTCACCAACTATTAAGATTTTTTTTTTTTAGCTAGAAACTCTAAATTTGAAGAACTCCAGCATAGAAAGAGGCCTTTTTTTGTCATTGGTTGGTTAATGCTTTTTTTGTTTCATTTTGTTTGTCAATTTTTATTTCCATTTTTATTTTTTCCATTTACTTTGTTGTTTTTAATGCTACAGAGATTCAATATTTGATAATTTAATGCTCACAGTTTTAAACCTAAAACAAACAAACAAATAAAATCATCCTAGATATTTTAATTAGCTTCTTAGTATAGAAAGGTTATTTTGAAACTGTCACTGGTTCAATATATTATACAAAGCTGAATAAACAAACCCATTTATAAATATTTGTCTTTTTAAAAACCATGGCTTCTAGTACAGATGTCATAGCAAAGTAGTGAGCGGCTAATAAATTACCACAAGGTAATTGGATATTAATTTCCAGCCATAGTAAACATATAATTTCCATGAATCTGATATAACTCAGGTGTTCTGAATTATATTCTGCAAACTATAAATTTCCAACAATAACTGCTGTAGAATTCTGAACCGAAATCAAATAAATAAAAGCAAGCAACAACTTCCATGAAATTTGAGTGAAGATAATTGACATTGTTCATAATTAAAAGGGCCATAAACACTCTAAAATATCTATCAGCAAATGTTTGGCAATTAAATCTAAATATTTTGCTTGTGAATGATCTTGCAGCTTTCATAGTAGTGTTGCTTGTATTATTATTATTATTATTATTATTATTATTGTTGTTGCTGTTGCTGCTGTTGTTGTTGTTGTTGTTGTTGTTGTTGTTGTTGTTGTTGTTGTTGTTGTTGTAGGTGGTTTTACCATGACAGTTATTCACACTGTCTAACTAAAATTGGCCCTAAATCAAGAAGCTGCATTCAGTTTCAGTAAAGACCTCATTAATTTTGCAGTGCTCCCACTGTTTACAGCCTTAAGCTCTGTATTATCTTGAAATCCTGTTTTGAAAAGCACAAGACATATTAGAAAAATGTTGAAAGCTGGCAGATGTAAATCTGTTCTTTATTAGGGGACAATAACCATTGAACTATATTGAGTGCTATCTGCAGAGATGTTCATCATAAAAAGAAGGTTCTACCAAAGCTAAGACAATGGATTGAAATTCCTGGCTCAGCAGAGTGAAATTCATTTCACTCATGGGTGCTTGATGCTGAGAATAAAATCAAGAGACCTAAACACACTTCATTCTGACTCATAAATTCCTTTATTTTACATCTAACTCATAAATTCCTTCATGTTATATCTGACTTATTAATTCGTTCCTGTTGCATGTGATATCTCAACCTCTTACATTATGTCTCACTGATGAGGTCTAATCTGTCTGAAACGTGCTTGGATTTGATGAACTTGCCACTCTATTCATTAACATCAGGTTTACTCCCCCACTGCATTCTATAATTAATCCTGGGCTTCTCTTTCTCCACCACTTTAAAAATGAATCATTTACATACTGAATGTTCTCGTAACTTGCAAAGTAAGTTTTATTAATTAAAATTTCCTGGCCCACTCCATTACCAGCCATTTTACTATTAAGTTTTCTTGCAGCAGGGGTCCTGAGTCATTTCCTATCCCCACTCACTCATTGTCATATTTATAGTTTTACCTGATCTCTTCTTATCTTTTCTAACTATGCTCACCTTGCCAACAGACAAATCCACCCCATTAAGAATTTCTCACAGAAGCTTGAAAGCTTACAATTCTTTTCACTAACATGTAGCAATAGTTGTTGTTATTGTTGTTGAAGACGTTGATGCTATTGTTTCCGATGTTGTTGTTATTGCTGCTGTTAAAACCATTTGTGATGTTTCAGATAAAAGGGAATATTGCAGAGCTGCGTAAAGGACATATAACCACTTATAGATTAATAAATGTATTTTGTCATTTAGTTTTAGCAAAGAAATAGAAAACTTTTTTTGTTTTAGATTCTGAAGTCAGCAAAAATGTGACAAAATAAAAAAACTTTTCCAAAATCATATTTAAATGCTTAAAACAAATATGTGTGTGTGTGTGTGTGTGTGTGTGTGTGTGTGAGTGAGCAAGTATACACACACACACACACATACACATATGATTTTTAAAAATGTGTTTGTCCACATCTTTGAAATATCTACATACATGTGCCTAATAAATATACACATGTGCAGACATACTGTACACAAATATGCACATACATATATATGTGGGAATATGTATATATGTATATATGTATGTATGTGTGTGTGTGTGTGTGTGTGTGTGTGGATATATCTATATATGCATGTATATTATGTATATGTGTGTGTGTATATATATGTATGTATATGTATATATGTATATATATGTATGTGTGTGTGTTTGTATATATATATATATATATATATATATATGTATGTATATAAAATGTCTGCATACAAAAGTTTACTATATATCAACATTGTGAAAAAGTTAGCTGTGGAAAGAAAATAGAATATATACCCTTATATATATATATA
>NC_068989.1:96653673-96662187 GCF_001194135.2 Octopus bimaculoides
TATGAGTATTTATATACACATATTTGTTTGTGTCTATTTTTGTGTGTATGTGAGTGCATATATATGTTATGCATATATATACCTGTAAGCATACACATGTGTATATATTTCACTATATGATATTACACACACACACACTCACACTGTTCAAAGTTAGAACAAAATTGAAAGTGACTTTATATAACTCTTCTTGTAGTTTAGATCATACATCCATACAACTTAGATTTAAATGCAATATCTATCTATCCAACCTATCGTTCTATTTATCTCCATATATATGAGCAAACATATATGTATGTATGTATGTGTATGTATGTGTGTATGTCTGTATGTATGTATGTATGTTTGTATGTATGTTTGTATGTATGTATGTATGTATGTATATGTCTGCAACAATGAGATATTTCTGCAACAATGAGATATTTCTGCTGTTTGGGTTGGTCAAGTTGAATAAGAAGCCTGTGTGATATTTTAAATACAAAACTATTTATTTTATTGTTAAATAAAACAGTTTATGGTTACAATGACCAATGACAGAAAAGATGTTTGCACCAAGTTTATGAAATATTTTTATGTTTCTAGCAAAATGTAGTGACCTTTGTTGTGTGATTGTAACAACCATTCGAGTGTGGTTGTCACCAGTGTCACCTGACTGGCTCCTGTGCTGGTGGCACGTACAAAGCACCATTCGAGCGTGGTGTATGTGTGTGTGTGTGTGTGTGTGTGTGTGTGTGTGTGTGTGTGTGCATGTGTGTGTGTGCAAGTGTGTGTGCTTTATCCTGACATCATGTGACATAGTAGTAAATGAGAGCCACCATCATACAAGTGGTCTTCTGTTCATTTCCAATCTTCCACGAAAACATGTCTGGCCTTGGAAACAAGTGAGAAAAGGCCACAGGAAGGACAGTTGGCTGTATAACTTCTGCTTTAAGGAATTCCATCTGACCTATTCAAGCAATATTAAAAGGTCAATATTAAAATGATAATGGTAATGGTGATAAGGAATGAATAAAAGCACAGCCAGCCATCATTTGTGATCATGGGAGGCTTGGTAATATGTGTCATTCTTTTGCTAAATATTTTTGGTCCCTAGTCACCAGCAGGCACCCTCTTACCCCACCTGCCATATCACCCTTGATCCAACAGAACATCCAAGAATTGACAGCTGAAGAGAGTAAAAGGTCTGCACCAGTACCATTTGACCCTCAAGACAGATGAGTTGACAGGAGCAATGTGAAATGAAGTGCCTCCTTGTTTCAAGGATACAATGTACTCCTTGTTGCAGAAATGAAACCATTAACTTTATGGTGATGAACCAAAACCACAAACCCTCATTTTGGAGAAAGACTATTGCTGATGGAACTGACATGAATCCATTACTTATTATTTTATCAAGCTCTGTAGATATCATCATCATCATCATCATCATCATCATCATCGTTTAACGTCCGCTTTCCATGCTAGCATGGGTTGGACGATTTGACTGAGGACTGGTGAAACCGGATGGCAACACCAGGCTCCAATCTAATTTGGCAGAGTTTCTACAGCTGGATGCCCTTCCTAACGCCAACCACTCAGAGAGTGTAGTGGGTGCTTTTACGTGTCACCCGCACGAAAACGGCCACGCTCGAAATGGTGTCTTTTATGTGCCACCTGCACAAGCCAGTCCAGGGGCACTGGCAACGATCTCGCTCGAAAAAAAATGTTCAGAGGAAGGATATGCTCTTAGAAGAATATAGAAACAAGATCATTTTTGACCAAAATACATTTTGTTTATTTTACTTTGGAAATAAATGCCTTACATTTTAATGGGGCCACGTTCTTGTTTCTCCACTAAGAGTTGAAAACCTATTGCTCTCTTTATTTGCCATACAATCAACTCTTATTCAATGGGAAAATATTACAACAGATTACATTAGGAAAATATTTAGCTGACATTATTTATTCATTTACAACATTTTTATTATTTCTCTCAAATGAAATATTTACTTGGAATTTAGATTACTAAACTTCTGGACAAACACAAACTAACCTGTAGCCATTATATTAATCTCTGACTTATTTCTCTCTTTTTCTCTTTTATCCCTCAAGGAAAATAAATATTTAAGAAAAGAATAGAATATATGGCTCTTACATTATTAGAAAATTCTAGAATAGTGAAATGTTTTCTTAATTTCTTCCACCTGTTTATTGTCATATTTACCATTGTTTAAAATGTCTGTGATAGAGAAAGATTGTGTTTTCATTATAAAAGAAATAATTATTTGAAACATAATAAGGATTCTATTTTATGAAATTTTTATAATTTCTTTTAAATGAACATATAAAAACAATGATTTCCATTGCATTTAACTGGGAAATTGTCTGTCTGCCTGTCTGTCTGTCTCTCTATTATTTCTGAGTGGATTGGTAGAACAATCAGTGTTTTATGTAGTCACTTTCAGTCAGTTGCAAAGATATTTTCCCAATCATTCTTTTGACTGTTAGGGCTTGGTAAAAAAAAATAAAGTCATGATATGTCAGTCTATTGCTGTATGAATCCTTCTTCATACCTGAAGGTTTTTCATTATACTACTGACTTATTAATTAACTTGCCCTGTTAACATTTAGCAGGACATCATGAGAAGTGACCAAAATTTCTCTTGAAGTAAATGCATATATCTTCTTATGTAAAATATTTTACTTTATTGTAAACTTTTGCCTACATTCATTGTACACATCGATGAATCTCTGTCTTTTGTAATATTACTGAGGCACCTCAGTTTTCTTGAATTTTGTGATTGCCAAAGGAACCTGGTTTATATTAAATGGGAGCAGGCTTGGCTTTGTGGTTGAGAAGTTTGGCTTGATTCACAACCATATTGGTTTCAAACTCAATCACAAATTGCCGTACCTTCGACAACTAGCTTCTGCTGTGGCCTTGCAGTCACCAATTTCTTGTCAGTGGAATTTGGGATGCAAAAACAGTACGGATTTGTGCGCATGCACCCACACATAGGGATTCAACACATTTTCCATTTATCAAATTAACTTGTAAGGTATTAGTTAATCTGAGTTTATAGTAGAAGACACTTTCTAAAAGGGTGGTGTTGAGAAAGATTTAGCTGCTATTTCTAGATGATCCATCTTTGGCTTGTAGAACAAGATTCTTCTTTAACTTTGTGATTTATTCTATGTTAGCAAAAAAGTTGAACTCTCAACCTTTGATCAATACTCCTCTACCTTCATTACACATTAAGCACACTTTTATTGCTTCTTGCATCACAAATTTGTTTCTTTCCCAACATTAATAATATTTTTGTTGCAGTTTTTCATTTACCTTCTCTAAAATTTTATGATTTTTAGCTTCATTGTGATGTGGCATCATTTTATATTCATCAGTGTCTATCATTTTAGTTTGTTCACAATGAATCACATTCAGATTATATCAGATTCATCATTGATATATCGTTTTACTATTTCATTGTTTCAAATCATCTTAGCTTTATCATGATGTATCCTTTTAGCTTTATTATAGATACCATAAAGTATCAATAATGCATAATAGTCTACACTATTTATTATATATCATTTTATCCCTAACCTTGTCTTTCCTTACAGCTGCTCTATAATATGTTCTTTTCCGCCATAGTTGCATAATTTCATCGTGATATATTATTTCACCTTCTCCATGATGTTATATTTTTCATTTGCTAAGATTAAAAATTAAATATTACTTGTATTTCATGTCTATCATTGGGAAACTCTTATACAATGAAATATATGTACTTTAATACGTTACACAAATGCTGGTATTTACCGAAACAGCTGTCCACTCTAGCTTGTTAAAAGCACTACGCTCACTTTTCTTTAGTAATGAGTTCTTATAACAGCTTAGATACATCTCAGACTGGAATGGTTTGCTGGTTTTCTTTTCAATGGCAGCACATTTTTCACTAAACTATATCACTTGTATGATTTGAATTTCTCACTGCAAATAATAAATCACTCTTCTACTTCTTCTTACAACAAACTGAAAATGCTTACACCAAAATAATAATCATTCTGTACAGTAACTCTAAACACAATGTCATATGAGTGGCTACACACACACACACACACACACACACACACACACACACACACACACACACACACACACACACACACACACACACACACACACACGCACACACACACACACACACACACACGCACACACACACACACACACACACACACACACATATACACATACATATACATATATGTGCGTGTGTCTGTGTGTATATAAATATATATATTGTGAAGTGGTTGTTCATTAGGGAGAGTATCCAGTCATAGAACTATAGAACCAAATCAGACAATGGATCCTGGTGTGGTTCCCACCATTACCAGCTCCTGTCAAACTGCCCAACCCATGCCAGCATGGAAAATGGACATTAAATGATGATGGTATATGTATATATATATATATATACACTTGTAGGGATACCTGCCATTGCTTGGGATTAAAATGGTGTAGTTTGTATATATATTATAGGTATGTTGAAACAGGTGATATGGGAAAGTGCAGCATTGACAACAAAACATTTGTGGAGTAAATAGGGGGCTAATTCAAAAAAGTGACATGTCATGTGTCATCAGTTTGGAATATTCCAGACCCTAACCTGTCATGAAAAATTGGGGGTGTGGGGTATGAGATATGATTTTTGAGCATACTGAAAAGCTGTCAGGAGATATACTCTCCTTTGCAGCGTCTAATATGACCCATCATATGGTTGACAGTCAAATAAATGTAGGTGTAATGGAGATATTGTATGTAAATAGGTAAATTCCGGAAAGGGGCTGCAATGGGAAGTGAACTGTTGAAACGTCGCAGGAGGCGAAGGGTTGACATTGGATTGCTGGTGGGGCTGTAGAATAAGAGACATCAACTGAGCCTATGCAGTTGCATGAGAATGTGTAGTAATGAATCAGTTGAAAAAAATAAAGGGTAATAAGGCTTAACGCATGGTTGGTGGGAGTCATTGGAGAATAGGCTTTGATACGGAAGCTGCTTTGTCATTGCAGTTTTTGGGTTTGTTGGTATTATGCTGAAATGGTATCCATCTTCCCCATTCAGAAAGAGCATTGGATACTGGAGCGCATCGCAGGATGTGGTAATTCCTACAAAACCTCTTTGCTTTCCCTTGTGGAAAGAAATGCAAATAGATTTTTATTTTTTGCTTCCCACTCTAGAGCAGCCAACATATAATCGCTCATGTGAGAAGTATGACTCTTCCAAGTGATGTCCAACCACAGGCAGTGGAATTTATTGATAGACATTGTGAAACTGATATGAACAGGAAACTGCACTCTTCTGAATGAAGAAGGAATTTCTGCTTTCGATGAAATGTGAAGAATCCTGGGTATGAAAACATTCTTACCTTTTCCACATCCAGAGAGAATGGTGGCCTCAATAACTTGTAGCATAATCTTCTTTACCACCAGGCATGTCCTGTTGCAGAGTGTTTCAAAGTTAAATAATATTTTCCCTTGATTTGGCATACTTTCACAGAAGGCTGGAAATAAACGGAGCACTCTTTAAAACAATCATGTAATGTGAAAGCAAGGAGTCCATAACACACACACATCATTGTGTCACTGTACTGGCCAACTTGTCAGATGTTATTACACACCAATGGTCTCACTGTGAGAAAGCACATTGTTTTAGCTGATGAATGGAATGCTGGTCTATTGCAGGGCTACCCATTTACGGTCGAGTGAATAGGAGCAATGTAGAATGAAGTGTCTTGCACAAGAGCATAGCACATCTCTGGTCTGGAAACCAAAACCACAATCTTGGAATTATGAGTGCGACACTCTAACCACCAGGTCAGATGCTTTTACACACATATACACACCCACAAATATGTATGGATGTATGTATGTGTATATATATATATATATATGAGAGAGAGAGACAGACAGATAGTGAGAAACAGAAAGCCCATTGTATCACCATCATCATTCAACATCCATTTTCCATACTGATGTGGGTTGGACACTTTGACAGGAGCTGATAAGGCCAGGAGCCCCAGCAGGTTCCATTGTCTGTTTTGGCATGGTTACTATAGCTGGTTGCCCTTCCTAACACCAACTACTTTACAGAGAGCACTGGGGACTTTTTTACATGGCACCAGGACTGGTAAGTCATGCTTGCCCTTGGTGCCATGCAGAGGGACTGAACCTGAAACGATGTGGTTGGAAAGCAAACCTCTTACCACATAACCACACCTATTTCACTCAATTCTAGGCACATCTTTAAATTTGCAAGCATATCTTCTCGCTGCTTTTAATATAAAAGCCTGTAGGGGAAGGATGGTCGAGTGAATTAGACGTTGAGCAACTTGCTCTTATGCCTTGGACTTCAAATTTTGCTGTCAGCATTTCGTTGCTTTGGACAAGGCCTTTTATTCTTCCTTTTCGCAGTCCACCAAGATGACCATTAAAGGCAGCAAAGCTCTTTGGAATATTACCTGTAATTAACAGGTGTACCAATGTCCATCTAATTTGCTTAATGTCATGAAACCAGAGTTAATCACCAGTCTTCAAAGTCTCTTATTTTTCTTTCCTGACATTTCCCTCTCTTTCTGGGAAATGTCATTATGATTAACAGTGATCTGAAGCCCCCCCCTCCACCGCTTTTTTGTCACAAAAAAGACTGATGACAAGCAGCAGAATTTTATCTTGCAATGCAAAGAACTACAAATATTTCAAGGCATCTTATCCAATGTTCTAAGAATTCTGCCAATCCACAACCCTGTATTGATACTTATGAAGCCCTGAAAAAATAAAAAGCAAATTTAATCTTGGTTTAATTTGAACTTAGAACACAGAAAACTGCAGCAAATACTGCTGAGTATTCTGTCTTTAATATTCTGATAACTTATATCAATAACCAGCTTCATACAAGACATTTACTTGATAGGGAGATGGATTATAAAAAAAGGGTCAAATTTTTTGGGGGGGTTTTCTGTTCAGAGGGCACATTAATATAGTTGCATCTTTTAATTTCAGCAAATTTTCTTATTCATTTACCTTCATCTATTTATGTTAAATAATTTTGCTTGTGCCATTCCGTCCATCCTGTTATCAAAACTTCAGTAAAAAGATCTAGTTAAAAGGAACTGATGCAGATGTTTAAAATTTGTAGTAATTCTACCGTCACAATCAGAAAAACATCATCACTTATAAAAAATGCTGAAAAGATTTTTTTTTTAAAGAAGAAAGCAATACCCTTGGCGCTTTGTGTTTTAAACAGAATAATTCTTTATCGTTGCTGTCTAACTATCTGAGATAGAAAAAAATTCTTCCATGATTTACTGAGTAATATTTTATTGAATTTCAAATGTAGCCACAGCCTTTTCCAATAGACAAGAAAAAGAAGCAAAGAGTAGTTATTAGGAGATGTTAGAAACATGTGAATTGTATTACCTTGGTCTATTGTCCATATCAATCACTGACACTTTACTAACAGATTCAGGTTGAAAATATTGCTGTGTAATGTCAGCAATCGTTGACAGATGCCATAATACATGTCTGTTGGGGAGACTGCAGGAACTGGGAAATTTTACTGAAAAGTAGACATTTGATTACAGAAACATCTGAAGAATGAAGAACTCTTGGAATGGTTTGTTTTCTCCTCCTTTTCTCTTCATTTAAAAAAAAAATCCACATTATGTACTACTAGCAATTGAATAATAGAAATGAAACCATCTGCAGCCATGCCATAGTTCTGGTTATAATCGTTATAAATTGCTAAGCTAATCAGCAGACGAAATATCATCATCTGGCAACAAAAACAATTACCATTCTCTGAAAGGAAATTAAACCACTAACTTTGAAAAAGCACCAACACTACTGTCTCTTCTCTCACTCAACTACAACAGTTTCTACAATCTCTCTCTCTCTCTCTCTCTCTCTCTCTCTCTCTCTCTCTCTCTCTCTCTCTCTCTCTCTCTCTCTCTCTCTCTCTCTCTCAAAGTTTTAGTAAGTAGGAAGGCAGACAAATCACAAATCCCTTCAGGTAGATGACCCTGCTCAATCTGTAGGAAAGGCATAGGTAGAAACTCCATAAGATGTACCCGGTGTAAGCTTTGGACACATAAAAGGTGCAGCAATATCAGAGGATGGTTACTTGGAAAAATAGCTTTGAATACCCGTCAGAGTGTAAGTATCTTGAGAGAAAAGCTGAACATTAGAAGCATCAGTTGTGGTGTGCAAGAGAGACGATTGCGCTGGTATGGACATGTGGTGAGAATGGATGAGGATAGCTGCGTGAAAAAGTGCCACACCCTAACAGTTGAGGGAACCCGTGAAAGCGGTAGGCCCAGGAAGACCTGGGCTGAGGTGGTGAGGCAAGACCTTCGTACATTGGGCCTCACCGAGGCGATGACTACTGACCGAGACCTTTGGAAATGTGCTGTGCGTGAGAAGACCCGGCAAGCCAAGTAAGATCGTTGCCAGTGCCCCTGGACTGGCTTGTGCGGG
>NC_068989.1:96662323-96673460 GCF_001194135.2 Octopus bimaculoides
GGGTGGCACATAAAAGACACCATTTCGAGCGTGGCCGTTTTCGTGCGGGTGACACGTAAAAGCACCCACTACACTCTCTGAGTGGTTGGCGTTAGGAAGGGCATCCAGCTGTAGAAACTCTGCCAAATTAGACTGGAGCCTGGTGTTGCCATCCGGTTTCACCAGTCCTCAGTCAAATCGTCCAACCCATGCTAGCATGGAAAGCGGACGTTAAACGATGATGATGATGATGATGATGTGTGGATGGTGCACAGGTATAATAAACATCAAAACTATACAGAAAATAGACTCCATCAACTGCCAGGGGTATAAACTAGAGGTAGTAGATAGCTTCTGTTACCTAGGTGACCAAGTTATTAGCAGAGGTGGATGCTCTGAGAGTATAGCTGCCAGAATAAGAATAGGCTAGGCAAAGTTCAGAGAGCTCCTACCCCTGCTGGCAACAAAGGGCCTCTCTCGCAGAGTAAAAGGCAGATTGTATGATGCCTGTGTGTGAACAGTTATGCTACACAACAGTGAAACATGGGCTGTGACAACCGAAGACATGTGTAGAGTTGAAAGAAATGAAGCTTGTATGCTTTGCTGGATGTGCAATGTCAGTGTGCATGTTTGACAAAGTATAAGCGTCTTGGGAGAAAAGTTGTGCATAAGAGGCATCAGATGAGATGTGCAAGAGAGATGACTACACTAGTATGGTCATGTGATGCATATGGACAAGGACAGCTGTGTAAATAAGTGCCAATGTCTAACTGTGGAGGGAACATGTGGTAGAGGTAGACCCAGGAAGACAGAGGATGAGGTGGTGAAGCATGATCTTTGAACTTTTGGCCTCACAGAGGCAATGAATAGTGATCAAGACCATTGGTGATATGCTGTGCTTGAGAAGACCGATCAAGCCAAGTGAAACCGTAGTCGTGGTTGATGCTGGTGTCATGGAACTAGCACTCATGTTGGTAGCCCGTAAAAAGCACCTTTCAAGCATTGGGCCTCACGGAGGCAAGGTGGCCAATGACAGTGGTACATAAAAAAACACCTTTCAAGTGTGTTGGGCCTCACAGAGATAATGACAAATGATCAAGACCTTCGCCATTATGCTGTGCTTGAGAAGATCCATCAAGCCAAGTGAAATTGTAGTCATGGCAGATACTGGTGTCATTTGAATGGCACCTGTGCCAGTGACATGTAAAAAGTACCCATTACACTGTCAGAATTATAGGTGTTAGGAAGGGCATCCAGCCATAGAAACCACAACAAATCAGACTAGAGTCTGGTACAGCCTTCCAGTTTGCCAGCCCTGGTCAAACTGTCCAATATATGCCAGCATGGACAACAGATGTTAAATGATGATATATATATGCACATATATTACCTTTTCTATCTTCTGTCTTCCTTCTCTTATTTTCTACATCAAAGATTATGTAGTTATCTCTCTGTCTCTCCTTTCTCAACCTTGCTCCTTCCACCTCCTCCTCTCACTTGTCTCACTTGATATAAAATCCTTCAGACACCACATATATTTATCTCTCTCTCTCTCTTTCTCTCCCTCTCTCAAGAGAGAGAGAGAGAGAGAGAAGTTCTACCTTAGTGCCATAAAATTTAATCCACATTTATTTGAAATTACCTGAAAATTAACCCTTTTGCCTAAGATTCTACTACAGGAATGTAGAACCAATGAGAGACTTCTACATAGTCACATGACTTACTCAATACATGTGGCTAATATTCTTCCCTAGGTTCTGCTGTAGAAATGTGAAGCCAACACATTCACTGCATTCTTAGTAGACTTCCACTCATTTCTTTCACTATAAGCCTTGGATTGATCCAAGTCTTGTGAATAAAATTGGGTCAACAGAAACAGTGAGGAAGCACATCAAGTAGAGTGTACTTGTGAGTTGAAAGGGTTATGTTACTCTGTGTCACAATGATTTTCCCCAAGAAATTTCATAAGGTACACATGCCTATGGAATACTCAGCCACTTCCAATCAACTTCAATGAGAAGATCATTCCATTGATCAAACATTTAGACTGAGGTAACAATGATGGACTCCCTAATGTCAAATGGACTGATGCACCAATTGTTGCAACGTTTTTGTTACAACCCATGCCAGCATTGAAAACAGACATTAAAAGAGGAGGATCTTGTAGAAATTTGGTTAAATTTCTGCTTTGTACGAGGCCTAAGCTATATCATAGATGTCATTTGTATTCACCCTTGTTAGCAGCTTTGTTGGAGATCAACAGTGAATTGGGGGAGCATCATAAAATCCAACGTTCATTGAGAACTCCAAGAGATCCGTTTCCAAAATTACAAGAGACCTGCTAACACAGACTGTCATGAAGTTGAATTCATTCATCCAGAATAAATTGTGTCAGACTTGTTCGAATTAGTTACTTATTACGCAAGACAGAACCATTCAAACTCTTGCTTGCATTTAGTTGCCAGACACTTTTCTGGTGTGTAATCTCAAGATATATAATTGAAGAGTACAGCAATTACTTATGTTTCAACACTGTCCAGGATTTTTTCTTTTCCTTTTCTTTACTTTTCCTGTATTTGTATTTATTTGTTTCTCCTTCTTTCTTTTCTTCTTTCCTGTCAAGTAATGTAGGAACAGGCTATTTATTGCCTCAAAATATCATAGATGAAAAATAAAAAAATAAAAGAGAAGTAAAAAAGTAAAGAATCTGTTGATTCTTTATGTTAAATGCTTAATTGTTAAAAAAAAACAACCAGAAATAAAAATGAGCTTTAAAAAATGCAAATATTCCTGAAAAAATAGTAACCTTTCATTTCGTGACATGAAATTCTCATGTTTTATTTTATCTCCCTGCAATTTCAATGAGGAAGGCAGAATCTCTCCTGTCAGTCTTCTTTTACAATATCTTCATCATTTTTCTGTACTAACAAAATATAAAATTGTTCTATATTATAGATAAGTTGTACCATATCACAAAGTTTGCATGACATCATCACAGAGTGTAGACTGTCTCTAGTCATCTACATTCAAAGTGCTTTATTGAATTATCAACACTCCAGAATTTCAATGCTAAAACTTAGTATTTGAGAAAAAGGTAGATGTGAACAGAAAACAAAAGACTAGCATGGCACCTTCCAAGATGACCCACTTGCCAATATCATTTGACAAAAAGCCCAAAATATTGCAGATTACTGTAAGTGATGGTGAAATCTTCATGCTTACTGAACCTAATCATGCAAGAACTAATATAATAGTGTGAAAGTCTTAGAGTGTTCAGTTAACACATTGGAAAAGTGATGCTATCCAAAGGAATACAGCACAACTCTCTGGGATGCTTCTGCTGCAGACATCCAAGACTATTTCCAAAAATTAGAAAGACATCCAATCGGTCAACGTGATGCCCATTGCCAATACATTCCTACCATTGGCCTCCTCCCCACAACTATCAATTACCAGTTGATCTAGAGAAATATCAGTTGTGTCTCGCTAGTCTTGGTGAACTTGTGAGGGCCAGGGGCAGAAACTCCTCCAACAGATTGAACCGTTAAAAAAGAAAAAGATAAGATACAAACTGAAGAATTAATATTTTAATAATTACTGTTGGGTTGTCTGCCTGATACCCTGGGTAGAAATGAATTGCACCAAACTCTATCTCGTTTACATTATAATTGATGAGGAGCTTGGTACAGCCGCTGGCTCTCCAGACCTCAGTCAAACTGTCCAACCCATGCCAGCATGGAAAACGGACGTTAAACTATGATGCGGTATAAACAGTGTGGTTAAGAAGTAGGTTTCCCAAGGGCATGGTTTTAGGTTCAGTCTCACAGCACAGCACCTTGGGCAAATGTCTTTAGCTTAGATCTGGTCCAACTGAAATCTTGTCGGTGGATATGGTCGATGGCAACAGAAAGAATTTCATTGTGTGTATACATAATTTACACACATATAATATATATATATATATATATATATAGTTTTAGGGAAACTATATATATATATTTGTATATATGTATATGCATACATATATGTATGTATGTAAGTGTGTGTATATAATGAACTTGTGTGTGTTTATTTACAATTCCTCTACTTTGAAAATCAATGGTTACAAGCGTTGACATTATTGACATTTTCTTTGTTAACAAATCATTTGCCGGCTGAGCACTTTAGATGTGAGGAACATAAAATCACTTACTTGAAAAACAAGCAAGAGTCAGTGAAAGGAAAGGCATCCATCTATAAAACAATGCCCCAGTATTATATTTGTCTAACTTGTGCTACCATGGAAAAATTGTTAATGTTTGGCGAGTTGAAAGAGAGAGGAGATTGAACCCTTATGAGTTGCCTTCAGGATGGGAAACCTTACCAGGCATAACCTTCACTGTATTCATATTCTCTAGCAATGAAGAATTTATCGTTTGTCTGTCTTCTCCAAACACTGCAATACATCACTGCAAGCAAGAACACTTATATGTTAATGGTGCAGTTCACCTGAACAGTAATTAAACAATGTAGAGCAGTAGAGATTCAAACTACATCATTGATAAGTGTTTTGTTAGTTTACAGGTGTAGACGAATGGTTAAGAAATTCTATAGGTAGTCATAAGACTGCAAACACAATTTTAATGCAAAGCAACTAGCACAAATGTCTTTTACTTTAGCCTGGAGTCCACCCAAACTTTACAAGTGAATTGGGCAAATGGAAACTGTTTGAAAGTCTGCTGCATACAATCATCATCATCATCATCATCGTACTTGTTATTTCAGTAGTTTCTGTTTCTTCAAGCTGGATGCTGGATGCCACCTTTTATCTCTCTTCCTTTGGTCAAATATATTTTTTCCATCCCCACCTTCATCCCTAACTTCATTAATTACTGCATTATTTACTTCACCTATCCCTTCTTACCCAGAACATCATCTCTTTGGAATTCCTGTACTGCCCATACTGTGTGTGTTTTGGGTGGGTAGTGCAGGGTGTTCCCCTGCAACCATCAACTGAATCAACTTCAGCAATGCCAGTAAGTCTTGTCACAATGTGTCGGACTGATTTTCCTGGAGAATTCCGTTAATGGTACACATATCCATCAAATATCCAATCACAAACATTCTAGTTTAATAAGAACACTCCGTTCATGAAAACATTTGGAACAGTCATATTCAGAAACCAATGAAGACCTATCAGATGTTTTGCAGCACTGAGCCAAGAATATTTCATTCATCTCAGACCAAAGATAATGCCTGAAATATCAGTATCCTCTTCTTTTCACAACATACTAACTTATTCAGTTCACAAACAACATGGCCCCACATAGGGACCCCAATAAACTACTTTGCCCTAACATACACCATACAACCACAGCAATGTTGTGGAGTGTCCTGACAATCCATTACGACCAAAGTCTATGGTACCATATTGATTCTGTTTAGAGCAGCTCAACATTTTTGGTCAGTGGGGATATTAAACATGACTTCTAACTTAATATAATCTTGTTCTGTACACATTTCCATTATTCATGACCATGCCAAATTGTCATTATATTCCTCACACATACACAGCATGAATATTAACTTTCTAATCAGCTGTCGTACTTTCTTACATACATTTCATCCTTCACGCACTCATTGATTTTTCAGACTGGTTAAAGGACTGGCTGCTTACTGACTTAAGTATCAATCTATTTATTTCATTGATCACAAAATTCCATAGGGACTAGCATGTAATTGAAGGTAGCTTTCTGCAATAAAAGCCTGATATAGTTATTCCCCTTGCAGCTGGGTAAACTAAAGTAACACATGATTGAATGTCCTTCCCAGAACATTCCATCATATGTCACAACATAACACTTGCAATGGATGTAAATTCCTGGAGCAAGAGTTTTATAGTCTAAAAGTTTACTCATTCAGCTATTTTGCTTTTAACTACTGATTTAGAGAAGATGCATGATTGAGTAGTTAGGTAACTGGACTCTCAGACAAGGCGGCGAGCTGGCAGAAACGTTAGCATGTCGGGCGAAATGCTTAGCGATATTTCGTCAGCCGTTACGTTCAAATTCCGCCAAGGTCGACTTTGCCTTTCATCCTTTCGGGGTCGATTAAATAAGTACCAGTTACGCACTGGAGTCGATATAATCGACTTAATCTGTTTGTATGTCTTTGTTTGTCCCCTCTGTGTGTAGCCCCTTGAGGGCAGTAAAGAAATAAGACATAATGTTGTCAGTTCAATTCCCTGTTTAGGGGTGTTGTATTGTCTGTAGGCAGGGCACTTAACTGCATGTTTTGTGCCTGTCTCCTCAACTGGAAAGACCCAGAATGAAAAGAGAATGCCCTGTTGACATCAAGTTAGCATGGCAGCATTAATGAATTGGTGATATAGCCCAAAACCTTCAGGCCCAAAGAGAGATACGTCCAGCAGTGAACTGCCATATCCAATCGTTACCATTTTTTCTTTTACTGATTTTACTCTCATTAATTGAACAAGATGGAAATCTTCTTTTTTTTTTTTACTTTTTTTGATGAGAAACATTAATTTACATAGCATTATTTTTATAGGAAGCTGACAGAATCATTAGAACATTGGCCAAAATGCTTAGCAGCTCTTTACGTTGTGAATCCAATTCCTTCCAAAGTCAACTTCCTCTTTCATTCTTTTGGGGTTGATTAAATAAAGAATCAGGCAAGGACTGCTGTTGATGCAATTGACTTACTCCTTCCCCTCAAAACTGCTGGCCTTGTTTCAAAGTTTGAAACCATTATAACTAGTAAAAATTAGTTAACAATTTTAGCATTGATTAGGTTTCATTAGGAAGAGAATGCAGCTGAAAAACACTTGCCACAATAATTCATGTATGTCACCATTGTGATTGGCATGTCTGTGTCCACTTTTTCCATGCTAGCATGGGTTTGGCAAAACTTCTTGAGGCAATATTCTACCACTAGACACTCTACTGATTCCAGCCCCCCTCAGTTGTCTTCAAGTGAGGTACTTTATTCCATATTTTTATATGATTGACTTGCCAAGTTACCACACATATTGTTTATGTTAGACATAATGAATGTCACAATTGCTCAAATGGCACCATTTTCCTCTGCAGACATGCAGAGGTAAACAGACACATACATGCACACTCACACGTGTGTATATATATCCCTGTATAGAAGGATTGTATATACAATTTACTCAGTGAGTTTCCATGCAGTTACTATTTACCAAATTCTCATCATAGGGCATTGGTCAACTCAAAGTTGTAGAAGAAGACAGTTACCCAAAAAGCCATACAATTGGGTCAAGCCTAAAACCATTTGGTTGCAAAGAAAGATTTTTAACCATATAACCATCTCTTCACCTTTTAAATTTGAAAAGCTATCCAAACAATGTTGGTTTCAAAAACTCATGTAGCAATTATATTCAGTCTTTTCACTTCATTTCATTTCTCTATTCATCATCCTTGGTTACATCATTAATTAATTGGGTATCATTCAGAGGTAGGTTTAATAGCATAACTACAGATTCCTGCTCCACCCGACTTTGGATGATCATAACTTTCAGAAAATTGGATACGTTTTAATGAAATTTTCTACGAATATGTGTTATATCATGTAGATTCCGAATATATAAAACTTATGGGGGAATGTGTTTTAGAAGGGGCTGGAGTGGGGGATTTCGGAAAATTCACCGGCGTTCACTTCAATCTGTCTTAACTTTCAAGAAAATAGATATTTTTTAATGACATTTTCAATAAATATACCTCGGACTAGGTAGATTCCGAGAACATAGGAATTTGAGGGGAAAACAATTGGGTGTTACTTTTGAGGAACGTTCCCCACTTGGGGGTGTTTCGGAACAAGTCATCAATATTTGTGTCATTTTCTCCGTTTCGTGCATTTGTGCATCCGTAGATTTCGACTGAAGCAGCAGCAATGAAAACTCATTATGCTAAAAATAGCAGCTAAAGGTCTAAACATTTCTAACAGAAACACATTGAATTGAATAATTCCCCGTTTGAACTTTTTTAATTACATGTGTGTGGACACTGGGAATAAGCATGCCATCCCTGTGTGCTTTTTTTCTTCCTCTGTTTTGACAGGGGTTTTTCTAATTTTATTTTTCACTCAGCCCTTCCAGATGATGTGGTGGTCGTGGGCGACTTTCTATGAATAATATTTTTTTCTTTTTTGAAAATTTATGATTTTTTTCCTTTTTCACCTCAGCCCCACGCACTTAAAAACCACGAGAGAAGCTTTTTTCGCTACTCCTTTATATCACACCTTTTCTTGTGAAAATATAAATTTTGCTTTTTGTTTGTTTTTTTAACCGTAAAAAACTTCTCTCATCGTTTTTAAGGGATTACTACAGGAAAAGAAAAGAAAAAAATGGCCGAAATCTGTCTGGATGGGGGTTTTAAAGAGGTGAGAAAAAAGTTAGACGGTGGTGAAAAAGAAATTAGAAAAATCCCCGTCAAAACAGAGATTTCTGATGGGAAACTCTGCTGAAATTAGTCATTTACTCATTGCAAAAGAGAAAAAGGATAATAATTGTTAAACAGCAAAACATTTGAAGATATTTTTGATTTGTAACTTCAATAGAGTCGGAGTTGAGGATAAAATGTCTTGAAAGACAAATACACTCGTTATAACGACGGAAAATATAAGACAGAAGAAAGAAAGAAAGAGTTTCGATTTAATGAAAACCATTTGAAGATATTATGCATTGATAACTAAAGTTTTGGCTGCCTCAGAGAAATCATGAAGTTTACAAGTGCCAGAATATATTTGTCATCCAAAGTCGAGTGGGGCAGGAATCTGTAGTTATGCCGGTGTAATCATTATTTACACCATGATCCGACAATGAAGTTTTTGCATTTTTTTACGGCCGGTTTCTTTAGTGTTTGTGTAAGACTACTTTTATATGTTTCCTATTTGGAAATAGATAATAAATATATTTTACTTTCGAAGTAGGAATATATATTGATAAACCCGTCACTTATAACTTACTTATAAGTGTTATCATTATACATAAATCCGGACTCCAGCTACATAAACACCATAGCCAGAAATATATACTCCGAAATGCTAACGGACATTTTATGCGTGCATGTATGTTGAAGATAAATGAATTCGTGTTCTTTTAACCGCTATAAAAAAAAATACAGAGTTTCATAATTGCAGAAATAAATTTCATTAACAAGTTGAAGAATGTGAAGAAAGAGAAAATAATTACTACATTAGTTTATTTATGTACCTTTAGCATTTATGTCATTTTGTCGTAGACAATTACGACTTAAAATTTACACTCAGCTAATCCTTCATACTAACTACTAGAGTTCACAATTCAAATAAGTCTTGTTGGATTCTTATCATAGACATGGCATTAAAAAAATAGCCAATATCTCAACTAGTGAATGTCGTGGAGTTTAGTAACAATCCTACGAACACTATCGTGAGTGTCGAGGAGTTTAATAACCATTGACGAAAGTTTAGAATTCGGATACGGGCAGTAATTTTAACCAAAGGGATTACCAAGAATTATGCTTGCTCAGGCAGACGACCATTACGTCATATTGTCGCCTTTTATGACTTGCTACACATTCAAGAAGACTGATGGAGATATGAAGGTTAAGTCAATGTTTTTCAATTTGTTTCTTGCCAACTATGCCTTGGGATGTTGTACAATTGCCATAAACTTTTCAAATAAATAGAATAGAATGTTTTGTATTGTTATGTGTAGTCTGGTTCCAGGTCTTAATATTCTTCATGATAAAGCACAAAAGTTAAATGATGAAGTTAGATGACACCAACAATAATTTTGTGAAAATAATGGTAATTACACATAGTATTAATGAAGCATTATTAGTTTCCAATGTCTGTCCTTTTGATCATGTGTTTCAGTTCTAGTAACTGAAGAACTCTCCATTTCAATCCTTTTGGAGTTCCTTTCACGGAAAGGCATATTACAAATATTCCTGCCATAGAGTTTCCAAAAGTAAAACAATAAATAAACACAGTAGATTATCTTAATCAGTAGATTACCCTAATCAAACAGAAACTGGTTTTGCATTAGGATGTATTATCCCTTAAGAATTTACTATTAACCCATCCAACTTGTGTCTCTTTTTAGATATTATTAATGTGGCTATGGTAAATTTTGAAGAAGGCAGCTTCTTCTGCTCGCTGATAACATTTTGACTCAGGTTTTAATCCTGACAAAGATTTTCTTAATATGCTTAAAATAGAAATGTTGCATTTCCTTTAAATATTTTATTTCTAAGAACATCATGATTCCTTTCCTCAAAACACCAAGCACATAATAATGACCCCTGTGAGCTCATAATACTTCCAAGGGTGCTACACTCATCTTAAAAACCACTCTGCTACAGTAATGATGCTATATTTCAAATGAAAGACAATGTCTAGGGGTTTTTTTTTTTTTTATGTTGAGAAAATCAAGAAATTAAAGGAATTAGTAAAATAATTTTCTCAATTAAACATAAAAATTAAATTTTCAGTGAAATTAGTTCTTATTTCTTGAAAATATCTTCTTTTTTTTTTACTTAGGAAAGTCACCAAAAATTGCTGCTAGATTTTGTTTTCCATTCTCCAACTAGGAAGCAAGTTTGGATTCATTGAGAATCATTTGCATCTGTCATTCAATACATTGGTACCTCCCTAAATATTTAGTAATTAATAAGTTACTGTTTGGAACATAATTTAACAAAAGAGATTCTAACACTAAAATATGATAGAAAGAATTAATGTGAGTGCAAAACCTTTAAAATGAACTAAGGGTAGTTTCAAGTGGATTGGTATGAAAAAGAGTTAAATCTGTTCATTTTTTGAAGATTCTTCATTTAGTCTGGAGGGAGGGTAGAGCTTAGGAT
Source organism: Octopus bimaculoides (assembly GCF_001194135.2). Taxonomy (NCBI): domain Eukaryota; kingdom Metazoa; phylum Mollusca; class Cephalopoda; order Octopoda; family Octopodidae; genus Octopus; species Octopus bimaculoides. The sequence goes on from NC_068989.1 coordinate 96,673,174, forward strand.
TGCATAAAGGATCTCCAAGACTGATAGGAATGGTGGAAGGAAGAAAGTCTTCTCAAACCAGAGACCTTGCTTGAATGCTTGTTACTGAGTTGGGCTCTGCTTATGGTTACCCATAGGCCAATCAGTGGTGTTAAACTGATTGAAATATTCACTCTACCCAATGTATTGATTTGAAGATGCCCCATCACGAAGAGAGCTCCTCCAACCGTCAAATGCAACTAGAAAATATCTTTTAACCAGGCTTTGCTTTTCTTTTTTTTTTTTTTTTTTCATTCAGTCTCATTTGG
>NC_068989.1:96673470-96680917 GCF_001194135.2 Octopus bimaculoides
AGTTCTGTAGAGCAAAAGAAATGTCAGATCTTTAGCTCAGTACTTTGACTTACTGAGCTAATATCTAAGAGCAACACAAATTACTATGAAGTGGAAGTTTTATTTACTACTTATTATCTACCAAACATCTAATTCAAGCTGCATTATTGGTGTTTTACCTTTCTCCCTTTTCCTCTCCTCTTTCTATTGGGGTTGTATTCTTTTCAGATTTGTTAATACTTTCTTTACTGTGAACTTCAATTTTCATTATTTTTATTTCTATCATTTTCCTGTTTTTCTTCATCTTTGTATTTCTTGTTTTATTTATTTATTGCCAGTTTTCAATCTGGCTTCTACCATTTCTGTATATTTCAGAATTTTGTGGTTTGATTACTTGATTACTTCAAGTATTTCTCTCTGTCTCAAGTGATATCAAAAAAAAAAAAATTTGATTTTTTATTGTTGCGTTTCTAATACTTTATGCTTTGGGTTTATGTTTTTTTTCCTTTTTCGATAATATTGTTTCAAAACGATTATTAACCCATAAAAAATATTAAGTAGATTCATGTAATCTTTTGTTTATTGTTGTCTATTTGAAATGACTGATATCTCTCACATGATGTGGTAAAAACCTGTTGCATAGAAATCTGTTTTTCACTCTGAGAAGCCTAACTCTCATTAAAGAAAAGCCTGTAGAAAATTAACAGATGCTATTTCCTTGGAATGAGGCACCGGGGAATAACACTCATAATAATATTACAAAAACTAATTGTATCGGTTCATTGGTTGTTAAGGGAAGGACATCATGCCACAAATAACTGTGCTTTCTTTCTTCTTTTTTTTCTCTGAAGCAAATTTAAGTTTGATGGAAAGTAGTATATCATATAATTTGGATGCATTTATTTTATTTAATTTTCTATTCTTCTTTGTTTCAACTATAAAGTCCTTAATATTCATTGTATAACTGCTATTGCAATTCTCTTCAGTACAAAGCAACTAAGGCTTTATCAATTGCACTATATCATTTCATTAAGAAAATATTTTGGCCAAGAGAAAGTTAGGAAAGCTCTATGATGCATGCAATTAGGAAGAAGCTTTTTTTTTAAAATTCTTAGTTGTGTAGAAAGAATGACAGAGACAAGTAAATGTAATTTTAAATTTATATATAAATTAATAAGAACACTCCAATGTTAATTTTTTTCCCTGCAGAAATAACCATTGTAACTGCAGGTGCACTACAGCTGCAGTTATTTCATAGACTAAGTCTTAGGTTGTTATAAGAAGAATAATGTGGTTTGTTGTGTAGTATCTACCATGTCATTGCCATCATCAGTTTAAGCTGAATCATGGCTCTCAACCTGAAAATAAATATGCCAACTTCCAAACCTTATTCTCATATTTTTTAAACTGAAGGATGCATATTACTTCCTTGGGAGCATTTTTTAAACAGGCACAAATCTTCATATTATAATTTATTTATAATTTTTTTTGGGGGGAAGGGGCAGTGTGCATGGTCTCTGCATACCCTGTGAGGCCTGTCAGTTGATGCCATTCATTTTCCATTGAAATTGTTACAGATCAAAGACATGAACAAGAAGCAGATTCCTGAGAGCTGAGGTTTTGGAGAGGAAGGACAAGGAATAATAGTTAAGGCAAAGCCAGGGAGGAGGAGGGGATGTTAGATACAACAAGGATAATAAAAGGTGGAGGAGTAGGTTGAGAGGACAAGTGGGTGATGTAAATGAAACTTGTAACTGACACCTGGATTGCCAGATCAATTTCAATTTTTGTAAAGCTGCAGGTTGTATTAGAAAAGATTTACTTTTGCTGACAATTAAACATTTTAAATAGAAAGTAGCCCACATTAAATTCATCATCATCATCGTTTAACGTCTGCTTTCCATGCTAGCATGAGTTGGACGATTTGACTGAGGACTGGCGAACCAGATGGCTGCACCAGGCTCCAATCTGATCTGGCAGAGTTTCTACAGCTGGATGTCCTTCCTAACGCCAACCACTCTGAGAGTGTAGTGGATGCTTTTACGTGCCACTGGCACGAGGGCCAGTCAGGCGGTACTGGCAACAGCCACGCTCAGATGGTGTTTTTTACTTGCCACCTGCACAGGAGCCTGTCCGGCGGCACTGGCAACGACCTCGCTCAAATGTTTTTTCACATGCCACCAGCACAAGTGCCAGTAAGGCAACGCTGGCAACGATCATGCTCAGATGGTGCTGTTAGCGCTCCATTGGCACAGGTGCCAGTCAACAAATTTGATTCGATTTTGATTTCACTTGCCTCAATAAGTCTTCACAAGCAGGGTTTTGTGTCCTAAGTGGGCTGGCTACACCTCTGGCAAAGGCCACGGGTTATGGTCTCACTTGGCTTGCCGGGTCTTCTCATGCACAGCAGTGTTGTTTCAGAAAATTATAAATAAATACTTCGTTTTTTACAAATTAAACATTTTATATATTTTCTACCATATTCATTTTATCTTTTGGATCTTCCAAACTTCATATTTCAAAGTTTGATTCTTATCATAAGAGTAAGAGAAAAAAACAAAGAAATTTCTTATACAAATAGGCTGTTGTGCTATATTTGGAGATTCTTTGCACTAAATAACCTAGACTTTCTCCCTCTCTCTCTCTCCCTCTCTCTCTCTCCCTCTCTCTCTCTCCCTCTCTCTCTCATCATCGTTGTTGTTATCTACGTTTAATGACAATTTGTGTGCAATATTTCAGCTGTTCCATTTTTATTCTATTTATATATTTATATGTTTATTTAGTTATTGGAAATGTAAAACAATACCTAAATGATTCCATATTGAGATTTTAGTCTTATCTAATGCCAAAAGGTTTTTACTTTACGAGTTCTTCCTTTTCCATTTCTGTTATTCTTTCGCTTTTGAGTGTAGACTTCACAGAGGAAGAACAAAAAGAAAAGAAAGAGAAAAACAAATACTTGTACTGCAAACATATTCATGCAGCAGCTTCAATAAAAAAAGACAGGAACTAAAAACCATTACACACACACACAATGTGTACCATACGTCTTAAGACACCATTTTTCTTCACTATACTTTTGAAAAATTTGACAGGTTTATGAGCCACATGTTAGTTCATTGCAAAGCTTTTCATTTTTTGTTACTTTTTTTTGTAATATAGTATTAAAAATTTTTTCTTGTTAATATTTTCACCTACACTATAGTACATTTATACTTCTGTATAGAAAAATGAGATATCTCACAGAGATTTTTGTGGAATAATGACAATTTGTTTTTTTTTAACATGCAAATTTCTTTTAGAAATTTCCCCGGGGGGAAATGTTTCAACCAGTGCCATGGTAAAAGGGAAAGAGCCCCTTCGGTCATGAATGACCATGGAATTGTACTTAGAAAATTTCCATCCAAGGCACAAGTCCAGGTAAGGTTGTTTATGAAAGACCAGCAGTCGTCCGTACAAACCAACCTCTCTCCTTTCCAAACCACCAATGTTATTATCTAAAGGAAGGCAAAGCCCAATACAGTTTGGTTACAGCTCACTACTACAGCTGAATGAACTGGAGCAACATGGAAAATAATATGTCTTGCTCAAGAACAGAACACACAGCCTGATTCAGGAATCAAACTCACTACCTCTTGACTGTGAGTGCAACATTCTAACCAGTGAGCCGTAGGTGTTTAGGGTAAATCCCAGCTGTTTGCTCTTGAAACCCATCTGCTTACTCCATTATTACAAGCAATATGGATCCATTATTATTGCTGTATGTAAACCAAGTTGCAAATATCGGAATTGAGATTATGGGAATATTATTTGCAGAGTTGTTCAATAGACAAAAAAGGGAAATGGAAAAATGTTGGCATTGTTTATTCTTCATTACAGGTGTTTCGTTTTCTAATAGGCATCACAATGAAGCTTTGTGATTCCTATTAGAATGTGAAACACATATAATGGAAAATAAATAGTACCCCAAAATTTGGCATCTTAGGCAAGTGTCTTCTACTACAGCCTCGGGCTGACCAAAGCCTTGTGAGTGGATTTGGTAGACAGAAACTGAAAGATATATATATATATATATATATATATATATATATTGGGTGTATGTGTTTGTGTATCTGTGTTTGTTCCCCCAACATCGCTTGACAACATCCCCATAACTTAATGGTTCGGTAAAAAAAGGCCAATAGAATAAGTACTAGGCTTACAAAGAATAAGTCTTGGGATCGATTTACTCAACTAAAGGTGGTGCTCCAGCATGGCCGCAGCGAAATGACAAACAAGTAAAAGAATAAAGAACATATATATATATATATATATATATATATATCTTTTATATCTTTTATATTTCACTTGTTTCAATCAGCAGGCTGTGGCCATGCTGGAGCCTTGAAGAATTTTACTTGAATGAATTGACCCCGGAAGTTATTTTTTAAAGACTGGTGCTTATTTTTTCAATCTCACTTGCTGAACTGCTAAGTTACAGGAACATAAACATACCAGACCAGTTGTCAAGTGATGGTGGGGGGGATAGACTGGGACACAAAGACACACACATACATACACACCCACACACACATACATACACACAATGGGTTTCTTTCACTTTCCATTGACCAAATTCACTCACAAAACTTTGGTTGGTCTCTGTTTATAATAGAAGACACTTGCCCATGGTGCCATGCAGTGAGGCTGAATCTAGAACCATGTAGTTGGGAAGCAACCTTCTTGCCACGCATCATTATTACCATTATCATTTTAGCATTTACCTTTCTATGCACAATTAGTAAATTATTCTTCTTTTAATCACCTGAAGCCTTTAGCCATGACTCAGTGAGTTCTGCATGTGCACGCTTCTTCAGAAAGCTGCTTGTCTGGAAAAGGCATGAATGCCACAACCTCTCATTTCGTATTTCTTCATACTTCATCAAATATAGATCTTTTGATCCTACTTAGAACAAAATAAAAGCCACAATCTATCTTAGAATTCCAGCATCAATATCAATGTGAAATAGTTATAAAGTCTGCTGATTCTTTTACAGGAAAAAGTGATTAAATAGTTATATAATTGACTGCATTCTTTCTTCATACTAAGTAAAGTCAATATAGAAGAGATTAGTTGTGAATGGCAATTAATTCTCTTCTATCTGTACAATCTTTGCTAGATCCACTTACTTGCAATGGAAAAATATGCTAAGTTTTCTTTGGAACATATAACTCAATTGTATTTAGGAGATTATTCAATAATGATTTCTTTCTTTTAGACTTCTCTGCTAATTTCTTTTTTCTCTGTCTATGTCTCTGTCTCACCATGTGTGTGTGTGTGTGTGTGTGTGTGTGTGTATTGCTTAAAAAGGAAAAAAATTAGCCATATATATACATATATATATATATGGCTAACTTTTGCTTTCTAACTTCTATAGAATTGCTTATTCTACTATTCTTAAAAATTATAATGACTGATTTAACATTTTTCTTCTCATACACCCTCCAACAACTTTCATCTTTTTTCTTAAATTTCCTGTCTCTGTTACACCCCAGCACCTCACCCACCCCACTTCAAAAGACGCTATTTGTCCTATAGTTGCTTTCTGGTAGCCTTCCTTTGCTTATTGTCCTCATATACATGCTTTGTATTGCCCTATAGTTGCTTGCTGTCATCTTGTACTTGCTTGCTATTGTCCTACAATTGCTTTTTATTGTCTTATTTTGCTTACTGTTGTCTTAGAATTGCTGTTTGTTATTCTGTTCTTATTGACCATTACTTGTTAGTTGCTGGCAGTAATTCTAATTATCAAACTCAAATGACAGGAAGATTAAGATGCTGGATTACTTATGACAAATGTTGTGTTCCTGAGTGAGTGAGGCCCATAACTTTGCTTCATTCAGGTTAACTATCAAAACAGATTTTCCTTTTCTTCAGGGATAGTGATTGCCTGTGTATTGGCCTTTCCCTGAGGTGTGGCCTCCAGATCCATGAGCCTCATGAATGCCACTGCAGATCCTCTGTAGATTCTTTCGGCCTCTACCCACTGTCCTGCCATCATAGTGCTGGCTATCTTCCATGCTATCCTACCATGACAAGATCATAAAGCAGGGCCTTGACTTGACATCACAGGATTCCCTGCCCAGCTAGACCAAGGGGATGGTAAAAGGCTGGACAGTATTACAATTTTTTCAAATTCTGTGGTGGTAGGCACCTCACCTGGGGTGCCACATATTGTAACATCTCCAGAGGCCACTTGGTGTTGTCAACTACCAGCCCAGGCTCCACTGTTCATAGGGCTGAGGAAAACAAACTGTCAAACTATTGGTCACTCACCAACAATTTATGGCTAAGCTTGTGACAGTCAAGACTTCCAACATTCTTCTCTCTCCCCCCCCCCCGATCATATCCCTGTTCACCGCTATCAGGGTGGAGATTGCTGTCTGCAAGGGCAAGCCCCGTGAGTGAGAAAGGCTGTTCGAGCACATCTCCTCTGGGGCAACGCCTTTTCTGTTTTGTTTGTTGGTGCCATGAGAAATGTCATTCAATGACTTCATCAAAGAGTTTAATGACATCTGCTTAACTGTGCATCAAAGACTGTATCCTCACAGTGCTCTTACTGAACTGCTGACTGCTTGAAGCAAGAGTAGTGGTTGACTGTAACAAGATCAACAAGTTGTATAAAGGAAAGGAAAAAGAAAAATTCATAGGTGCAAGCCTATGATGTGCAATTACATAGCCCACCTTGCAACCATGTGGATCCAGGTTCAGTCCCACTGTGCAGCACTTTGGTCAAGTGTCTTCTACTTCAGCATCAGGTAGAGAGAAACTGTATGGAAGCCTGTCATATATGTATGTTTGTATGTATGTATGTATGTGTATGTAGGTGTCTTTGTGTTTTTATTTATCCCCCAAAACTTGACAAGTGGTGCTGGTTTATTTACATCCCATAACTTAGTGGTTCAACAAAAGGGCAAGAGAATAAATATGAGACTTAAAAATTAGTACTGGGGACGATTTGTTCAATGAAACCCTCCAAAGTGGGGCCTCAGCATTGCCACAGTCCAATGACTGAAACCAATGAGAGATAAGATGACAACCGTCTCCCTACCCATTATATATATATTCTGGGTAAATAGGGTTTTTGATTTAAGGTTTTCTTCAATCTCACGTAATACGATTTTAGGCTTATCACCATTGATTAGAAAAAATCGTTAGTCAAAAGAACCAACGAAGAGAAACCAATTTCAAATGGGTTTCTGTCAATGTAAATTGTATATTTTTTGCATACAAACTTTATTTTGTTCAATTCTAAATCTAAACTGTCAGATGAATAGGGACATGAAACTCTGAGTAGCAGGTTTTTGTGATGTTTTTGTGATGTTTTTGCAGCTTTAATAACAATAATAATAATGATAATGATAATAATAATAATAATAATAATAATAATAATAATAATAATAATAATATATATACATATATATATAT
>NC_068989.1:96680927-96692220 GCF_001194135.2 Octopus bimaculoides
ATATATATATATATATATATATATATATTTGTCTCTGTGCGTGTAATATATACATGTATATACGTCTGATATGTCTGCATCATCATCATTATCACAATCATAATTTAATGTCCGTTTTCTTTGCTGGCATGGGTTGGATGGTTTGACAGGAGATGACTAGGTAGAAGACTGCACCAGGCTCCACTTGTCTGTTTTGGCATAGTTTTTATGGCTGGATGCCCTTCCTAACACCAACTACCTCATAGAGTGGACTGTATGTATATATATATATATATATATATATATATATTATAATAATAATAATAATAACCTTGGAAATTCTTGGTGATAACTTATAGAGCCTAGCTTCATTACTGCTGGTTTCATCCCTCACCAGACAAAACTTTGTTTTCGTGCAAGACAATTTCTCTGCATCTGAGTCCATCCGACAACCTTTGTATTTTGGTGATGTAAGTTTCAGAAATATTCTTTTCTACTCTAGGCACAAGGCCCAAAATTTTGTGGGAGGGGCCAATCGATTAGATCAACCCGAGTACGCAACTGGTACTTAATTTATCGACCCCAAAAGGATGAAAAGCAAAGTTGACCGTGGTGGAATTTGAACTCAGAACATAAAGATAGACAAAATACCGCTAAGCATTTTGCCCAGTGTGCTAACGTTTCTGCCAGCTCACAGCCTTTAAAAATATTGACTTTACTCTCAAAATAATATTTTGAAAATAAAGTTACATTGAGGAGGGTTTTTTTTTTTTATTTTAGTCTGCAGTCGATTAGTTGCAGGTCAACATTGGTTTAGAAGACCTGTTCAAAAAGTTGTTCCATCAGTGACCATCTCCACTAAATATTCAGGTGGGGCATATGTTAGACAAGAGCAATTTTTGCAATGGCCATGCAGTAGGTTTTCATTTACTCAAAGACATTTCAGTTTTCTGTTTACCATTTTTTTTTTCTTATGTCAAAATCCTTACAATTAGTTTTGGGAGGTGAAAGAAAAGGAGAAGGAGGACAGTAGTGAGAATTATTCTTGTAGAGATGATGATGATGATGGTGGTGGTGGTGGTGATAGAAATAATGGTGTGATGACAATAGTAGAGGTTAAGTTGGTGGTGGTGATGGTGATGATAATAGAAATAGTAGTGTTATATTGGTAATGGTGACGCTGTTAGTGATGGTTGGTGGCAGCAATGGTGGTTGTGGTACAATAATGGCTTTGGTGGTGGCAGTGATGGTGCTGAGGGGTTGCACTTTCAGAAATATTTGTAATTATCACCTTTATTACCAGAATTGCAATAACAAGTCACATTTACCATTACAATAACAGCAACAACAATAACTGCAATAACCAGCCATTTTGCTGAAACATCAATGAGAAAGTTCCGGACTTAAAGTCTACCTTAATAGGCCCAAAGAGCTAATTAATGAACGTGGCTGCCAGATTTTGTAATTTTACTGTGTCATAATTAACTAAAGAGGTTAAGGTTAATCAGACTGCAAGAAAAGTAATTCGATGTAAGAAAAGAAATTTCAGAAATATTTGGTTATTATTAGTCTTAGATTTACTTTGATTGGTAAAAGGTCTTTGAGAGATTCTTATTTAAAAGAAAAATTCTATCAATTTTTATGGCCATCGAATTTAGAAGATTGTTGCTGTATGGTTCCAGGTTCGATCCTATTGCACAGCAAACACTTGAGGCAATATTTTGTGAATGGAAATTGCATAAAGCTTTATTTTGTATGTATGCATACATATATCATCATCATCATCGTTTAACGTCTGCTTTCCATGCTAGCATGGGTTGGACGATTTAACTGAGGACTGGCGAACTAGATGGCTACACCAGTCTCAAACCTGATTTGGCAGAGTTTCTACAGCTGGATGCTCTTCCTAACGCCAACCACTCCGAGAGTGTAGTGGGTACTTTTACATGCCATTGGCACGAGAGCCAGTCAGGCGGTACTGGCAACAGCCACGCTCAAAATAGTGCTTTTTACATGCCTCCTGCACAGGAGCCAGTCCGGTGGCACTGGGAACAACCTCACTCGAATGCTTTTTCCCGTTCCACTCGCACAAGTGGCAGTAAGGCGACACCAGTAATGATCCCACTCAAATGGTGCTATTTATGTGCCACTGGCACGGAAGCCAGACAGCTGTTCTGGCAATGATCATGCTCGGACGGTGCTGTTAGCGTTCCACTGGCACAAGTGCCAGTCATTGAATTTGGTTCGATTTCGTCCTTTAATGTTTATCTTCTTTGCTGGCAAGAGTTGGATGCTCTGACAAAATCCAGTCAGCCACAGGGATGCATCATGCTTCATGTCAGCTTTGGCATGGTTTCTATGAGCTCTTGCACATTTTATTACGGTATTTCCATCTCTAAAGAAATAGATCTGTTACTAACATAGCATCGTGTCCCTGTTGCAGCAGTTTTGTGCATCTTAGCAATTCCAAACTCTTTAGTTAAGCCGTTTATTTTGATTGCTCTAATCCAAGTTCATCTGAGAAGGATTCTGAAATGTCACAGCTTACCCCTTATTTTCAAATTCATCCACACTTGCACATATTAAGAAACTGCACCCAGTCAAATATGTAAATTAGTTGGTAATAAAAAGGGTGTCATGTCATAAGAGTTTTGCAAAAGTAATAAAAAAAAGGAAGAAATGTAAAAAAAGAATAGTTTCTGCAAGTGGCAGTGAAGGCAACAGAAGAGCAAAAACTTGGAATAAAATCTTAGGTGGTGCTTTTGTCTCTATACCTTGTATTAGTGGTATGATAGAGTTTGTGGCTGGTAATAGGGAGGGTATCCAGTCATGTCAAAAAAACAGGTGCAGGTATGGTTGAGTGGTTAAGAAGTACACTTTGCAATCATGTGGTTTTCAGTTCAGTCCCTCAGCAAAGCATTTTGGGGCAATTGTTTTTTTACAACAATCCTGAGCCAATCAATACCTTGCAAGTGAATTTGGTTGATGGAAACTGTGTAGAAGCTTGTAAGCTTGTCATATAGAGATGTGTGTGCGTTTGTGTTTGCCTCCACCACCATTACTTGAAAACCAGTGTTTTCTTTATGTCCTCATGACTATGTGGTTTGGCAAAAGAAGATCAACAGAATAAGTAACAGACTTTCAAAAAGATTTTACTAGAGTCAATTCGTTTCACTAAAACTCTTCAAGTTGGTGGCTGGACTGCAATAAAAGATGAAGAGAGGATGACTATCTCTGATTACAAGAGAATGGAACAAGTGGTGAGATACCATGCAAAACCAGACCCAACCACCCTTGCCATCCTGGAAAAGGAAGGCAACAACATAAAATGAATGATGATGGCAATGCAGCAGCATACATACATGCATACATACGTACGTACGTACATACATACATACATACATACATACATACATACATACATACGTACGTACATACATACATACATACAAGCATATGTAAACAATAGTCTCATTGCACATTTGAAATGAAAGAGGGCTGCATTGTCCGAGGAGTAATTAATAAGGGAGTTTTCATGCACTTGGTTTTTGAAAGCTTATATTCCTTCCCATGAGGTATTTGCAGTTGTAGTTCAGCTATTTAGAATCACTACAAAACTCAGCTAATGTGGTCTCCAGTGCCTCAGGTCTGCCAGTTCAATAATTAAATAAAAGATATTTCTGTTAATAAATTTAATCTAGTATAGTCAATATATTTAGTTATTTATCAATAACTATTTGGAAGTTTAAGAAGTATGTTTTTTACTGAGAAGGTGGACTTTATTTTTAAATTACTGTTTTAAAGCAGATGTCTTATGTTCAGTAAATTCTCAGTGATTTTTTTTCCCAAATTTCATTTGATAAGATGCTCTCTATGTATCACTTCTTAACAGAGACGATGAACATTTTTTTTTAAATTATAAAGCAAAAAAAAAAAAATAAAGGAAACATTAGATAACTGGAGATGAAAACAACCTATTAAAGAAACACAACTGTGAAAAGCAGTTACTTCAAGAAGTCCTCTGTTCTACAAAATTCCAGCTTGTTCAAAAATCATTCCAATTTAACTTTTCTGTTCTCTTACACAATCTGCATTCTATCTGCTATTACCTCTCTATCCAAGTCTCATTTCTCTCACCATAATGTTTTAATGATATATGTTGCACTTGTGTGTGTGTGTGTTTGTATTTCTGCATGAATGTTTTTAGGTATGTATATATATATGTATTATATACATATATTTGGTCATGAAAATGTGGCACTGGGGACAAAGAAACACATAAAAACAGAAAATACGCATCAACCACAACTCAATCCCTCATCAGTCATTGACTAAATGCCAGCACAATTTTGACATCTTCAAACAGCATTGTTCCATTTGGCAGTGTTAACAACATTAGCTGCTGGAGTTGAAATGAGCAGACATTACAAATGAACACAAACAGAAAATATGAGACTAGTGCAATGAGTAGAAAAAAGGGTCTTTAGGCCAAATAGTAAATAAGGATGAGTTATGAGGAGAATGGGAAAAACATATAATGGAAGAAACAACTCGACAAGGACAGTGAAAGATGAAATACACTTATATTCAGTAGTTTGTTTCGATGCAGTTCACATTACTAAATATTTCATACTCAATATTTAGTTAGACATGCCACTTCTATACCTGTATTGCAATGCAATTAAATTATCTATGCAGTGGTATGCTAGATTGTCAGAAACATAAGTTCCATGATATTTGAATAACAACAGAAACCAATTATATTTAAAATACATTTTATGATAGGCACATTTCAAGTGGTTACAGAACAAGCAATTACACAATCATCCACTTTCTTCAGTCATTTCAAGCAAAAACGTATTGATAAATCTATATCTAACTTTGTACGGGTGTGTGCACGCACATATCCATTTTGATTCTTGTCTGCATTGCGTACAAATGTGTGCATTCATGCATGTGCTTATGTTCTTCTCTGTGTGTACATGTTCTTTCTATTTTTTGTGATTTCATTCATTGGACTGTGGCCATGCTAGGGCAATGCCTTGAAAAGTTTTCGTCAATTTCTTTCAACACGACTACTTTGTTTGGTATTTATTTCATTGTTCGTCTAAGATACACAAGGCAAAGTAGAGATTGTTGTAAGAGGATATAATCAAGTTGGTAAGAAATACTGCAGAGCATTTCTGTGGCTGTGTTTCTCTTTTCATTTATCAGTGTTCCCTCTATACTTACATAAACACACACACACACACACACACACATATATATATATATATATATATTCATACACATACATACATCTATTCATACACACACATATACACGTGCAAATATATATCAAATAACAGTGACGAAAGTAGTATTAACACCAAATGACAATCTTTATACACTACTCAACATGGATGCATTGTTTGAATACCATAATATTGCAGTATTTTCCTCGAAAAATCCTCTCATATAAATGTAGAGTGCTAAAAAGCACAGGATACTGCTGCATCATGTGATTTCAGTGTGTTTGCACTTCATCACCAAGAAGAGATCCACTCACCACATGCTAACCAAATCTTCTTTGCCACCACTGGTATATGGAAAAAATGTGTTTGTGTGTGGGTGTGGGTGTATTCACAAATTTATACATATGTGTGTGCGTGTGAGTATGTTAACAAAGGGCCTCTCCCTCAGAGTGAAAAGCAGATTGTATGATACCTGTGTATGAACAGCTATGCTACTGGTAGTGAGACATGGTCTGTGACTCCTGAAGACTTGCTCGAAAGAAACGAAGCCAGCATATACCCTGCTGGATGAGTAATGTCAGTATGCATGTCTGACAGAGTGTAAAGGATTTAAGAGAAAAATTGGGTTATTAGAGGCATCAGTTGTAGTGTGCAAGAGAAATGACTGTGCCTTATATGGTCATGTAATGCATATGGATGAGGATAGCTTCATCAAGATGAGCTGACCTCTAATTATGGAGGGAACATGTGGAAGGGGTAGACACAGGTAGATGTGGCATGAAGAAATAAGAAAGAATCTTCAGATGTTGGGCCTCACAGAGGAGATGACAAAGGAGCAAGTCTTCTGGTGATTTGCTGCATTTGAGAAGATAGGGGAAACTAAGTAAAATTGTGGTTGTCCTTGCATACAGGCATGTTCTCCACATCACTCCCTCATCCAGTCTTCTGAATGCTGGTACCGCATAAAAGCACCTGTACTAGTTTCACATAAAAGCACCCAGTACACTCTGTAAAGTGGTTGGCATTAGGAAGGTCATCCAGCCATAGAAAACCTTCCAAAACAAACAAATGCAACTGAGGCAGCTCTCCAGATGGTCAAACTGTCCAACTCATGCCAGCATAGAGGATAGACTTTAAAAGAAGATGATGATGATATTTAAACAGAGAAAAAGAAACTGAGCAAGAGATATCTGCATTTACTATGCACAGCTTCTGCACAGTTTCCATCCACCACAAGCTATACGTCAACCAAAGGCTATGGTGGAAAACAGTTGGCCAGAGTGATCAGAGCTGGATTGAACACAGAACCCTGTAATTGTGCAACAAATTTTGGGCCACACAGCCTTGCCTAAACTCATGTGCAGTTTTGTGTAGGTTTTGAAGAGAAAATGAGAGATGATATGCACTTGGCATTTCCTGTAGTGTGTGAAAAAAATACATAGTTTGTATAACAGCTTGTTTTAGTGTGTGAAGACGTGTGAATAACAGTTTGTAGCCAGCTAATGAAGACAGAACTGTGTGTGCATTCTCATGCAATTTCATCATCTAATCTATATATATATATATATATATATATATATATATATATATATATACACACATATATACACGCACACACACACACACACTCATTTGTGTAAGTGTTACAGCAATATTTGTGTGAAAATGAAATAATAAAGATAAGCACAACAAAAGAGAGAACTAAAAACAAAGCAAAAAATGTTCATGTTTAATTTTTATTTTGTTACCTTTGGCTATATTTACAATTTAATGCTGTTGCTGCTGTATTCCTGAAGAAAAAGAAATGTCTAATTGGTTCATAGGATGATAGTTATAGACTAAAACTGGAAGACCTCCAAGAGAGAAAGAGAGAATAGGATGCGAGAGATGATAAATGGAAAGAGGTAGAAAAGGAAAGAGTAAATGAGAGAGAGGTGAAGGAAAAGAAAGAAAAGATAGAATAAATGTAAGAGAGAGAGAGAGAGAGAGAGAGAGAATAACTGAGAGGTTGAGAGAAAAAGAGAGGCTGACGTGGAAAAAACCCAGTGGAATCGATGGTGGGGATGTGAAGTAGATTGTTAATTAAGAGAGATGAAAATGTAAGGAAAGAGCAGAGAGGGAGGTAGGTAGAGGGAGGGAGGAGTGTTAAATGAAAACAAGGATGGTGAGAGGGAAAGGCAGAGAGAGAGAGGGAGGGATGGAATGGGAAAGAGAAAGAACAAGTGAGAGAGACAGAATGTGAGGGATGGTTAAGTGAGAGATAGACACAAGATAGAAGGAAGGTATTGATGACAGAAAGGTCATCATCATCATCATCATCATCATCATCATCACCAGCATCATTTTACTGGCTGCTCTTCCCTCACACCTGAATCGGTCAGATGGAGTTTATTGAGCCAGGCTTTCTGCAATTGGATTCTCTTCCTGCTGCCAGCCCCCTCTTGTTTGTAATCAAAGTAACATTTTGTCCCTGGCCAGACATGGTTTTGCAGAATACACCTTCTCCTTACGACCCAGTTCCATTCTGACAGATCCTAAGTTGATCTGGTCATATGTTTGATTTATATTTTTTGACAATATTTTTCATTCAAATGGGTTATAAAACATTAAAACACAAAAATTTAATCCATAATTATTGTACATAATGTGAAAATACATAATATGTACTCTACTGTACTTGAATTATTTGTTGAATATTTGTTCTGGTAGATAACCTTCTTCAATTAATTCATCAAAGCTATCAATGAATTTTTACACTCCGTCTTCATCTGCAGTTCCTGTTTCTCCTATAACATGTACATTATGCAAAGCAAATCTATTTTTTAAAATGCATAAACCACCCATTACTAGCCAGAAAATCTTGTGTGTAATCATCTCTGGGGCATAATTTTAAAGTCTGAAACAGACTTCTAGCCTTTGTTTGCACTGTGACAAGGCTGATGGGTGTCTTTTTCTGTATTAAATCTTCCATCCACATGAATAACAATTTCTCCATTTCATGAATGAGACCCTGTCGTTGTTTGGTTAAAATTGTAGACTTCATTGGTGCAGAACCTTTCCCAGCTTCACAAATTCTACTTTGTCCTTAAGTATCGTCAATGCTGTGGAATGTGATAACTTCAGGACTTGTGCTGTTCACCATTTTTCTCGCCTTCATACTGCCAGAGAATTTTCCTTTTACAGTCCAACTCAAAAGCCTTCCTCAACTTCTTAGCTGGCACATCTGTAGATGAAAGCATTTTCCTTTTACCAGTCATTCTAGGGGTAAATCAGATACAATTGTAACAAATCCACATGCAGCTGAAAGTGACTGAGTGAGATGCCTGGGTCTGAGGGGAGGGGCCTGCAGTGCTGGATGCTGCCATAGTTATCATATGCACCACTGCCCAACATCCAAAGATCGAATTCTTATTTATTCATTGTTTTATTTGTTATTTTTTGTGGTCATAAGTGCAGATGGTCGTAAGTCGCAGAGACGGTGGATCAGAATTGAACAACACTGCTCGGATGGCTGTGACATTCATTTACAACTTTCACATGGTATCAAAGCAAGGAGATGCAAACTTACCCTTATTTACTTACATGTATACATACAGACGTATATACATCTATAAATATATATGTATGTATGTAAACATACATACATACATACATACATACATATATATATATATATATATATATATATATATATATATATATACACACACACATATAACAGGCTTCTTTCATTTTCTGTCCACCAAATCCACTCGCAAGGCTTTTGTTGGCCCAGGGCTGTAGTAGTATTTGCCCAGGGTGTCATGCAGTGGGACTGAACCTAAAACCATATGATTTGCTAGCAAACTCCTTAACCACACAACCATGCCTGCACCTACAGCACTTAACTGCAAAATGCTGCCTGAAGTAGGCATCTGTCCAACCTATACCTGCATAAAAAACTTTTTAAAGACCTTGAAACTAGTGAATGAAGAAAACAAATGAAATATTGAAAGGAAATTAGGAGAAAACAGAAAAGCCTACCACAGCATTTCTGAACCATTATGTTGTTAGAATATTTAGCACAAAGACATAAGATTTTTTTTGTTTTTAATCATTTAATGAGGGAGGTAAGACAGTGTCCAGGATCTTTACAAATCTTGCAAAACAAGATAGAGGGAGGAAAGTTTTGCCAAATGGAAGACCTATGAATTCTTGCAATGGAATGGAATCTGCTAAAGGTATCCAAACTGCCAGATGGTGGTGTTCAATCAGGATTAAGTCTGCCACTCAAATGGAATGTGGTGGGATTTGATCTGAAACGGCACAGCTGGAACAAATACCAGTGATAAGTCATAGGTCTGTCAAACTCTCGACAGTTGAGCACAATGAGTCAGAAAATTACCACAAGGTATCTCGTCCCATGCCCTACCCACTCTGCCAGCTCTCCACAACAAAATAGCTTTTTGAAAGAATACAAAAACATTGATTAAATTTAATTTGAAATGTAGAAAAAAAAGCTAATATCAGTTGAGGGATTTAGGTTAAAATAGCAGCAGTGATCATCCTTGCCTGGGTTTATTAGTACCCAAAATAAATACAATCACATGAATTCATTATATTTTGGATTAATTGCTTTAAAAAGACTCTGCTAGACTTTAATTGATTCAGGAATGTTGAATCACTCAGAATTATTGCATCCATCTAGAAAAATGATTTAAGCTGAGCTTCATAAAAACATAAAATAAACAAAGCAAATAAAGAATACAAAACTGAAAGAAAAATTTACAATTGGATCTGTAGTTTTAACCCTATAATAACAGATAGGGTGGTCATAGAGCACTTTTGGTCATTAGTCTGCTGGATCGGTCTTCACTTGGTGCTAAACAATAGGAGCAATAATAGATACAATATAGAGATGCAGTTACCAAGTGTACCTAGTCTACCTAGGCATGTATGAGCCCAGTGTAAAGGTACAGTTCGTAGCTGTATCCAGTCCATTTGTTGAAGATGTGTACCCTATGGAAATATGGTTCACTCCTGTACCCAGTCTACCAAGCTTTAAAAGGTACTATATAAAGGTACAGTTCAGTACTTGTGATACATAGTCATTAACACACACTCACATACTTATAAAGTGCAACCTTGGTTTATGAATTTGATTCATTCCTGAAGGCTGTTCAGCATCCAAGATATTTGTAAATCAAAATTATTTTTCTCATAGGAAATTCCAGGCAGATTCAAGCAGCGATTTGCATTGAGTGAAAGCTAGGTACCAACTGATACTCTTCCACTAATACCCCCGAGCCTATCTGTTGTTGCTGACTTGCATGTACATTAGTTGAGACACCATTTGTTACCTGAGATATTTTATGTTCAAAAAATGGTTCATAAGCCGATTTGTTCATGATGAGTGGCATTCATAAGCCAAGGTTCCACTGTATTTGTAAAACACCAAGTGTAACATTTAAATCTGTCTGCTTACAAACAGAGCAGTCATTTATTTTCACTTTGGTTGCAGTAGTAGGAAAGGAAAACATTTTGATAGATCATTCCCATTAACAGATAAATATACGATGACATCATCAAAATGATTTATTTAATATCATTCAATTAATTTCAATTCACATTTATTAACTATGATACAATGATAAATGGGATTACATTGCAAGCTGCAGGAACAAAAACAGGTAACAACAACAAAAGTAACTGCTGCAACCAAACTGTAGATACGTTTTCAGATGGCTGTAACAACCATTCCACAATTCATAGAGAAATAAATAGACAATATATAATATTTATTAAATTTAATAATTAGGATAATACTAAAACAATACAATATTTCAGTGTTGCGCTTGTTTGGTGAGTTGATCAGAGATCTTGTTTGTGAAAGTGAGACAATCATATCATGGTAACTTCAGAGCAGCCATTAAGTAACAGCACATGTATACTGTTATATTTAATTTTAAGCTTCATTCAGACATAGAATTATTGTTATTATTATATATTATAAAGTCAATAATACACAACACTTATTGTGAATGTGTGTGTGTGTATATATATATATATATATATATATATATATATATATATATATATAT
>NC_068989.1:96692538-96695555 GCF_001194135.2 Octopus bimaculoides
ATATATATATATATAAATGTAAGATCCAGAGTTTGAGGTGTAGGAAGAGAGTTAGCTTCAAGCAATTCATAATAAATATAAAAGAACAACTTTCAGGGACTTCAGTGGTTTATTGAGATGGAAGGTTGTGGATTTTTATTTTGTATCACACAATAAGCTGAAAAACGTTATTTGTATATTCCTTGGTTTGAATCTTCCTTGTGTCAGCATGTACCTCCTTGCGACATTGTAGCCGGTGGTATACACCTCACTTGGATATTTACAACTTCTGAGGTTCCACTCACTATGGAACATAAGTAACCCAGATCTTTCCTACTCCATTCCGTAACTCTTATATATGTATCTATATATTTTAAATGATTAATACCAAAGATGGAATGTAACTAGAAACATTTATTAGCACAACAGTCAGTTTGGCTTCCAGATGCCACGCACCGTGCAAAAGAGCCTCATGAGGTAACATAAGATGTTTCAAAAGTGAGCACATTTACATTTCAATTTCACTTGAAGTTATATGTTGATGGTGAGAATCCAGCAGTTCAGACACATTTGGTAAAGTGAGGAAGATGTGGTCAGGATGAAAATAAAAGAATCAAAATACAAAGCATTTAATATAAATAGGGGTGGGAGTGTTTATAGTTGTGGTCAAGAAATAATTGCTAAAAAATAAAAATTAGAAAGAATGTAATGTAAATGGAGGGGTGTGTGTATAGAGGGGGTGTTTATGGTATTAGATTGAACGGCTTTAGCATTTCAGGGCTGGCTACAGCAGTCAAGCACAACATGGTCAGGAATTTTAGGGGGGATGTTATTCCAGTCTTTAGAATTTGTGGCTGTCAACACCAACTCACAGACACTGACATACACATACAGGTATACATATGCATGCATACCTACATACATTCAAGCACGCATGTGCCCACCTACCAACATGCACACACATATACATATACATATATATATATATATATATATATCGACAGACATCAGTGATTCCGTGAATAGGCACACACTCACTCACTCACACACACAGGGACATATGCTCCTCCACAAATGCGCTTGTACCACCTGGCTCCTACACATACTTCTATGCACACACTCACTTACACTCACATATGCACATACAGACACACAAACCTATATATGTGCATGCAAGGCAGATGTATTTGCATGTATATGCGTATATATGTACAAGTATATGTGAGTGTATGTACATACATATATATGTGTGTGTCTGTATGTGCATGTTAGTGCATGTGTGTATGTACGTGTATGTGTGTGCATGCACGCATGTGCACAGGTGTACCTTTGTGTATTTGTACACGAGCCATTGGGGATGACACCTTCGTGAATAACCGAATAAACTAGACAAGTGACCAGGTTGTATCCCACACTGCTGGAGATTTCTATCGTTTGAGCAGTGATGCTTGATAATCCAGGAACTTTCCCTGTCTTCATACACACACACACACATATATGCATAAATATGTGTGTGTGGGGGGTGGGGGAGGATGTTACAGGAAGTGTAGTAGCTAGAATAAGAACAGGGTGGAAAAAATTCTGGAAGCTTTCACCTCTGTTGGCAACAAAAGGTCTCTCTGTCTCTGGGTGATGGGAAGATTGTATGATGCCTGTATATGAACAGCAATTCTGCATGATAGTGAGAAATGGACCCTGAATGCAGAAGACATGTGAAGGTTAGAAAGGGATGAGGCTAGTATGCTGTGCTGGATGTGCAACAGAGTACTAGTGTGTTGGGAGAAATGTTGGGCATAAGAGGAATTAGAAGCAGTGTGCAAGAGAGAAGACTGCACTGGTTTAGTCATGTGATGTAGATGGATGTAGATAGCTCCATAAAGAAGTGTCGATCACTCAAAGTGGATGGAACTCACGGAAGAGGGAGATCCAGGAAGACATGGGACAAAATAGCGAAAGACAACCTCAGGACTCTGAGCCTTACAGAGGCGATAACAAAGGATTGAAATACCTGGCATTTTGCTGTACTCAAGAAGATCCACCACTGCAAAACTGTTAATGCTGCTCCCCCTATTCCACCTGCTGAAGAGGATTAACCTGCAAGAGCCCTGTACTGGTGCCACATAAATGCACCCATTCTAGCACAATGTAAAAAAAGCTCCTTTGCTGACACCGTGTAATAGCAGACATGCCAAAACCATGTAAAACACCATCCATGCTGGTTCCATGTATTAATAAAATGCACCCTGCACACTCTGTAAAGTGATTGGCATAGGGCAAAGCATCCAGCTATAGAAGCCAGGCCAACTCAGACTGGAACCTGGTACAGCTCACCTGCATGCTAGCTCTGGTCAAACTGCCCAACCATTGCCAGCATTCAAAAAATGGACATTAAATAATGAAGATGATATATATTCAAGCGAGGTCATTACCAGTGCCACTGGACTGGCTCCTGTGCAGGTGGCATGTAAAAAAACACCATTTTGAGCGTGGCCGTTGCCAGTACCACCTAACTGGCCCTCATGCCGGTGGCACGTAAAGTACTCACTACACTCTCGGAGTGGTTGGCGTTGGGAAGGGCATCCAGCTGTAGAAACTCTGCCAAATCAGATTGGAGCCTGGTGCAGCCATCCGGTTCGCCAGTCCTCAGTCAAATCGTCCAACCCATACCAGCATGGAAAGCGGACGTTAAACGATGATGATGATATATATCAGCCTGATGATCATTGCAGACCATCCAGTGGCGTCAGTTCTTCCTGGCCAAAGCTCCATTCACTTTGGTGAGTAGAAAAGAAGCACCTTCTTCTGAGTGTTATCAATAACATATATATATATATATCAAGGGGTTCCTTTCAGTTGCCATCTACCAATTCTACTCACAAGGCTTTGATTGGCCTCAGGGCTATAGTTTAATGTGCATGGCCAAGGTGTTTCACTGTAGGACTGAACCTGAGACTACATGGGCGGGAAGCAAGCTTCTTAACT
Source organism: Octopus bimaculoides (assembly GCF_001194135.2). NCBI lineage: Eukaryota > Metazoa > Mollusca > Cephalopoda > Octopoda > Octopodidae > Octopus > Octopus bimaculoides. The sequence continues at coordinate 96,695,500 of NC_068989.1, forward strand.
TCATCCCCATGCTGTGTCTGATGTATATATATATATATATATATATATATATATAT
>NC_068989.1:96695565-96702390 GCF_001194135.2 Octopus bimaculoides
TATATATATATATATATATATATATATATATATATACTCACTATTATTTTATATAAATATTATATAAGGTTCAAGCTGTCTGCTCACACCTTATATAGGTAGTTCATTTAGTAGTCATATAGTTTTGAGTTCTGAATCACAGAATGGTTTCTTGGACATTGACTGGACAAAAATATTTTATTGGGACATTGTTTTAATGGTTCAATTCCCTTTTTGATGGTAACCCTTACCTGTTTTTCAAGTATGAGATTTTATTGTTTCATTTATCTTCAAAAGCATAGAGTTAGAGGATGACTTGTTGCCCAGGAAAATCAACAAGCATCACTTATTTTAAGCATGGTTGTTTGAAGCAAAGTGCATTTGACCAATTGGTTTAACTCAGGAATTAGGCAAGCTGGAGCTAAACAGGATGAGACACTTGCTGGCGTCCACTATCAGAGATCTGTTGGCATGTTTTCCATATCTCCACTTAGATGAGTGCCATCATAGGTTATCACCTAATTACTTAATTCATGTGTGAAACTGATTGATAAAAAATCAGCTGAAGTAGATTTATAATTCTGTGTAGTATAAAAAGTAATATACATATGTGTATGTATCACCACTTTTCTTTGTTGGCAGGGGTCAAACAGAATTTATGAAAGCAAATTTTCTATGACTAGATTCCCCTCCTCTTGCCAACCCTCACTTATTTCCGAGTAAGGTAATATGGCTGAACACAATTTTCTGCGAGATTGGAAATAAACAACACTACTTTTAAGATGGTGGTACTTGTTTACCGCTACTGCATGGTGTCAAGCTAAGGATCTCACATATGTTATACATGTGTATACATACATGCACCCCCCCCCACACACACAGTTTCAACTGGCTTCTTTCAGTTTCCCTTTACCAAATTCACTCTCAATGCTTTAGTCAGCTTGAGGCTATGGTAAAAGACAATTGCCAAGGGTGCCTTGCAATGGAATTGAACGTGGAACCATGTGGTTGGGAAGCAAACTTCTTTCCACATAGCCATGCCTGGCACAGGCATGGCTATGTGGATAAGAAGTTGGGGACATACACACACTACAGCTTTTGGTCATAAACCACTTATTTATATAATGATTATTGATGTTGATATTCTGACTTGTCGACTATTGTCCAGGCCACTTAAGCCTCTTTCAACACTTATCCTTCTCAATGTGGTGTCAACACTTTCCCAGCTGTTATTCATCAAGAAAACCTTTAGCGGCCTGACATTAATTACAACACAATGGAAATAGATATGCAGGTCAGGATATCCTGTGGTATATTCCTAATTAGGGTTGTCAGAAATCATAATTGCTCTCTTATCATCTTGGGGTCTTCAGAAAAACATTACAATTCTCTCTTTTATTATCCAAACAGAAGGAATGACCACCATCACTACCTTCATCATCACTAATGCCTCCCACCACGCTAATGTCTCAGCCATTTTCGCTTTGTAGTAATACACAAATATACACACACATCTTTGTGTGTGTGTGTGTGTGTGTGTAAGACAACAAAAAGTTTAAAATATACAAAAATTTCTGTAATTTTTGAGATTATCTTTTCTGGTTTCTCTCAAAAAAGTTTTTGTCTGACCTTATAATCATTTGTGACTTTCTTTAACAGAATATTAAGCACACACACACACACACACACACACACACACACACACACACATATTATTTAGATGCTACCAGTATGACCTGCTATCTATATGTAATCAGCCTCTGAGATGCTTGTACATGTGGTAAGCTACGAAATTCTTGCGTGCTCTCAGTTCCCTGTCATTCAGACTCTGCTTCAATGGTCCCCAACAGACAAAATGAAAAAAGCGTTGCCCAAGAGGATGATGAAGAAGATGCACTGAAACAGCCACTCTGACTCACAGGGTTTGCACTTGTGGGTAGCCATCTCCACCCTGATAGCAGTGAGCAGGGGTATGGTCTAGACACTTCCATTGGCTCGATCATAAACCTGTAAGAGAGAGCAACTGATACTTTGATATCAGTCTGCTTTTTCTGAGGCTAACAAGCAGCAGAGCCTGGGCTGGTAGTTGAACATACCAAGTTGTCACTGGAGAAGGTGTCACAACATGTAGCATCAAAGATAAGGGGGCCTATCCCACAGAACAGTAAAATTGTCACAGCATCAAGCCTTTTACTGTCTGCTCAGTTCAGCTCTGCTGGCTGCTCAGGCTGAGAAGGGGATCCTCTGGTGTCCAGGTCATGACTTTTGATTACGTTAAAGGTGGTGTGGTGTAGCAGAAATGCTCTTGCTAATTGATATGCATCAGGAATTAGAGTTTATAAAAACAGATAAATGATAGAAAATGGAGTGAACCTGACCTCCTTTTTGTCCATTTCTTTGTTTCTGTATTTTAGATTTTTAAATAACAATTGTAGTTTGTCTGTCACTAAATGTATGGGTTTAGTTTTGTCTTTGAACTGCTGAAAATGAGACATCACTTTATGTCTGCATTCTCACACTGAGTGAAATGACAGTAGGATCTGACTAAGGACTTATGTAAACAATCACCTGAAGAGGTGCATTTTACACTTTGGATACCTGAAAATGATTACACAACATCTCACCAATGTAGGAGTGTAAAAATGTGGTGGACCAATTGTAGAAGGTTTAAATAAAGAATGTCATTCATTCCATTTTATAAATAAATGATATATACGCTTGTCTTCTCATCATGATTGTAAGCAAGTATGGCCATCATAGAATCATCTTCATTTACAACTGTAAATGAAACTATATCTGGCCACAGAAAGATATTACCTTACTAGGAAGTAGTTGAGGGTTGGTGACAGGAATGGTGCCCAACTGTAGAAAATTTACCTCAACATCTCTCTGACTCCTGCCAGCATAGAAATGTGAACATTAAATGATGATAGTAGGGTAAAAAACCCCTATGGTCATGAATGACCATGGGATTGCACCTAGAAAGTTCCCCTCCAAGGCACAAGTCCAGGCAAGGTTGTTTAGTGGAAGACCAGTAGTTGCCCATGCATACCAGCCACCCCTTTCCACACCACCAGTGTTGTCCAAGGGAAGGGCAAAGGTCATTGCAGCTTGGCACCAGTGACATCACAACTCATTTCTACAGATGAGTGAACTGAGAGAGCAATGTGAAAATAAAGAGTCTTGCTCAAGAACACAACACAAAACTGCATCTCTTCTCGACTAATTATGCTCCTAATTAACGGAACTCTAACTTTCCATAACTTTCGTGGAGTTTACATTAGAGTATCAAACTAAGTGCCTTGTGGTATTTATTCTGGCCCTTTTCATTTTGAGTTCAGTTCCTACTGATGTTGATAAAATAAAGTACCAGTCACCTACTGAGGCTGATGTAATTAACTTGATACCCTCCCCTTAAAGTTTATGCCTTGATACCAGCATTTCAAATAATTAATATTAAAAGATACAAAATAAATTAATCATTGTTTGTTGCTTTCTTATTAAGTTCCATAAATTAAATAAATCAGCCATCATCATCATCATCAAATGTCCACTGTTCCATGCTTGCATGAGTCAGATGGAACATGTTGAAGTAGATTTTCTATGGCTGGATGGCCTTCCTGTCGCTAAGCCTCACCTGTTTCCAAATAAGGTGATATTTCCCCATGGCCAGACATGTTTTCTATGTGAAACTAGAAGTGAACAGCTTTGCTTGTATGACTGATGCTCATTTACAACCTTCACTTAGACAAGGGTACACACACACACACACGCGCATGAATATACACACATGCACTCACACACACATGCACTCACTCACACACGCACACATGGCTGCCAAATCCACTGGCAAGGCTAAAGCAGAAGACACTTGTTTAGTCCAAGAGACTCTGCTGTGGAACTGAACTCAAGCCCAAGTGATTGCAAAGCCATCTACTGAACTAGTCTGCCATTCCTACACCTACAGCCAAAAATAAATTCCTGTCTGAAATACTGTTCCCATCCAACCCCTTTTTGTATAGAACAACAGGCCTTAAATGAACAAATGCACCAAAGAAAAAAAACCAACGTTGTTATTCCATAAATCAATATTGTTAGAATGCATGTGGCGTATATAAATAATATTGAGATTATTTTGATGGAATTCTGACTTTGGGACAGCATATTGTCCAAGATTGTTATTGATAAATCCATCAACTCGGCAGATTGTTAATATCTTTTTCTACAAATGCAGGAGGAGAAATCTTAAAGAAAAGGTTGAATAACTACAACAATGAAAAACGAGCCTGAGCTTCACATATTGAATGTTAAGCATTGTTTGCATAAACAAAGATGTAACAGGTACCTTTGAGAGAAGCTTGCCATCTTGGAAAATTCCAGAAAATCCATCTGAGCACAATAAATTGCTGAGTGAAATAATCAATCGTTACAAAGTAATAAAATACTGCAATCGATACTGTGAAACTATATTCTCATTTATCTAATCCAAAAATAGACAGCCTCTACTTCAAAGACTTAGCTAGAATTTACCCTGCATTCAGGAAAGTACTGAAGCTTAGATATTACACAGACTTGCTAAACACAGAATTCTTGACAGGAGTTGTAATGAACTGGTTTCATTTTAAACAGAATATTTAGCTTGTAATGGATGAACACAGGTAAAGGCACTCAAAAAATTGGATATTTTAACTCTTCACTCAAAAATCCCAAACATTTATATACATTGTTGCAATTAATGTCATATTTTTGATGCTGGAATGACTGTTTTTAAGAAGCTCACTTTCCGAAGCCTTGTTTGTGAATTTGGTAGATAGAAACTGAAAGTCTGTCATATATGTGTGTGTGTGTGTGTGTGTGTTCATGTCCCCTTGTCCTGACACCTTGCACTAATTATAAATAAACATCACACTCACATTAAACAGTGACATCTCTTTGCAGTCATCCACCAGATCATGTTCAGCCACTGTGCTGTTCATGTTTGAGGGACTAGATGAAATATTACCTTGCTTGAAAACAAACGAGGGTTAGCAGCAGGAAAAGCATACAGCCAGAGAAATTCTGCTGCTTCAACAAATCTCACATGAACCATGAAAGCATGGAAATGTGAATGTTAAAACAATGATAATGAATGATGATCTTCGAGCAAGTTATTTAACTTTATTTTACTTGCCTTACTTTATCTGGTACCTATTCTGTATTATGTTACCAGCTCTTCTTGAAAGATTGGCCAAGACAAATAAGTATCAGAGACCAAACTAGACTATATTTGCCGTAGGGGTAAGTTTTTTTTTCTTTTGTATTTTTCTGTCATACAGAAACACTACAGTGTTCAAAAATTGACTTTAACAACAATATGTCATATTGTTGAATGGCTTGAGGGGAATGCAATATATATATATATATATATATGCATGTATATACTCACACATATTAGTAAACGTGTGTGTGTGTGTGTGTGTGTGTGTGTGTGTGTGTGTGTGTGCTGGTGTAGAAGACCTGCTATTATAAAATTCAAACCAAGATATTTTAGCAAGGTTTATCACTTTAAGATATATCACTTGAAGAGAAAAGAAAAATGAGTTTTGTCAGCCAATCAGTAAATCTAAATGAAGAAAAACTTCACTTGTCTGCATCTGTATTGCCTTTGGGAATTCAACGAATGAAGAATAGTAATGAAAATTGATTCAAAAATATTGCTATAAAATGGCAAAGTAATATGGCAAGAAAGGTTTTGTTTACTGAGAAAGGGTTTTGTTTAAAGGAGAAGAATCTTGAATATGTATGACTGTCAAGATCAGCAATGGAGAGTAGTTCTTTGAAAGGAGTGGACAAATTGGTGTGACACATGGTGAAAATATTGATTCTTTAATTCAGGGCACCTGTCACACTTTATTCGCATGAATAATGCCTGATCTGATGAATCTACCTTTAATATGTCGCATGAAAAGCCTGTGTAGTCACTTAGTGAGGGACCACTCAATAGAGTATAGGTGGTAAGGGATTTTCAGATTGCTTGGTCAGTGTGTTTAGGCATCTAATGATGTATGAGGGGATATATCTAGAGATGTAGATATAACAGTAGTGATTTAACAAGGTATTTGTGGTATAGTAGATGGATGCACACACACACACACACACACACATTTTCAATTAGACTGTAATGGGATGATAGCTGTAGCTCATAGTATTTTGCTTACATCCCCATTGCTTAGCAGTTTGGCAAAAGAAACCTGTTGAATCTGCAACAGACTTTAAAAAAACTTACCAGAGTTGATTTTTTTTCCACTTCAAGGTTGTACCCTAGCATGGCTGCAGTCAATAGCTAAAACAAGTAAAAGATTAAAAAAAAATAGTGAATCCCAGATTACATTATCCAATGAGAGATTTCTTAAAACATTAACCCTTTCCTCCATCAAAAAACACACTAATGTAATTTCTCTCCTAATGAACCTCTTTATTAATGAGAAAACAAAAATGATTTTATATATTTCTTTATTTCCTTTCCTAGTCATGAGGTTTGATAAATTTAAAAGTTGGAATTCCAAAAGACATGACTAAATTTTATTAAACATGACAATTTGCCTGCTCCAATCCTTTTTAATCCTCACAAATGCCCCTTCTCAATGACTGTTAATGATGAATATAATTGTTTTTAAATAAGAAAGAAGGTTTGAAATTTGGGGTGAGGGAGGAGGGGATGTTAATCAATTAAATCAATGCCAGTACTTGACTGGTACTTGACTGGTACTTGACTGGTACTTGACTGGTACTTGACTGGTACTTGACTGGTACTTGACTGGTACTTGACTGGTACTTGACTGGTACTTGACTGGTACTTGACTGGTA
>NC_068989.1:96702577-96719434 GCF_001194135.2 Octopus bimaculoides
CTGGTACTTGACTGGTACTTGACTGGTACTTGACTGGTACTTGACTGGTACTTGACTGGTACTTGACTGGTACTTGACTGGTACTTGACTGGTACTTGACTGGTACTTGACTGGTACTTGACTGGTACTTGACTGGTATTCAATTTTATTGATCTTGTTAAGATGAAAAGCAAAGTTGACCTCAGTGAGATTCTGTGTGGCTTCTTTTTTAAAGACAAGAAGGTGTAGTTTAAGAGTAGTTAACTGTTATTACTAGTATGTCATGTTACCACATAATGTCTGTTTTATTGGTTTATCAGATTGTCGAAAGTACCAGTCATACACTGGTTAGATCCAATCAACTATGTACTGTTTATCTTTCTGAACAAATTTGTGGGTTTGTGCCATAAATTATCAATCAATATACCTCAATAAAGAGGTTTACCTCCAAAAATATTTCCTGATAATCAATAATGTTAAATGCATTAAATGTATATCTTCTAATAACAATGCTTTTGTTACTTACTACACCATGTCTCCTGTGTTCAGCATAACTTTACCAACCTTATCTTCCCATGCATGCTGCTACTGCTGTTTTATATGTGTGATCAAACGAAATACCTTTAGCTTCAGAGTTTTGCCACATATTCAGTAGGGATGAAAGCACTAATGCTCTGAAAGCCTTACGTTTGAAGTGACGTGTCATATTATCTTGTTCAAAATGCATTTACCAGAAGTCTCTCCGGTGCCCCACTTGCTTATAAATTACACAAATAGTAAAAGTCAGTCACACAGTAGTGAATGTTACCAACATCCTCTTCATCATGTTGGGTGCCGCACATAAGCTCGGTACTTAACTCTGATTTTATAGAGTTACATAAATGTGATAGAATATCAGTGCATCGTACATCTGTTCCTACTTGAGACAGAAGCCCTCAATACAGCGTCACTCAAAATGTTAGAAAATGCAGCAAATCTCCCTCAATTCACATCCTACCATTTTAAAAATAAACTTCCTTAATTTTACCTGCAAACATTGAATTTACAGAAGTTGTGACCCAGCCTCATCAAGCCTCTACACTAACCAATGAAGAACCCTCTATGTAATTGCTTATCCTGCTAGAATTAGTAGCTAAATTTCTCATAAATCATACTGTCTCTTCAAAAAAGAAAGATGCATAGCATAATGTAGTCCTGGAGACAATATGTCTTAAAAATAAAGACAAGATGCATCTTTGCTTCATAAGTTTGCTCAGTCAGAGTGACAGTGAAACTAAGCAACACTGATTTGGCCAGTGTGGGACACTAACCTGCCCCTGTTCAGTGAGGGTCTTAATAATGTTTCTAAAAAAAGGCACAAGGCTTGAAATTCTGAAGGAGGGGTTAGTCAATTAAATCAGTCCCAGTACATGACTGGTACTTATTTTATCAACTCCATAAGAATGAAGAGCAAAGTCGACCTTGATCGGAATTGAGCTCTGAAAGTAAAGATTCCTGCTGAAAACTCCTTTATCATTTTTTCAGAGTCAACAAAACAAAGTTGTCAATTCAAGAAACAATGGTATTGACAACCCCACATTCTCAAAAAACTACTGGTCTCATGCCTAAATTCAAAGTAATAATAATAAATAAATAATAATTGTTTCAAACTTTGGTAGAAGGCCAGCAGTTTTAGGTGCACGGGGTTAGTTGGTTGATTGAGTCTGGTACTTCACCTTGAACAGATGAATAGGGAAAGGCAAAGTTGACCTTGTGGGAATTTGCATTCAGAACACAAAAAGCCAGAAGAAATCCTGCTAAACATTTTGTCTGATGCCGTACTAATGATTCTACCAGCTCACCACCTCAGTAATAATAATAATAGCAATAATAACAATAATAATATTGAGTTCATGCATGATATCCAAGCTGAACATCATGAGGGAAGTGTGGCAACTGTTGTCGCAAAGAAAGTGAAATCAGTGTTGTAAGAAAGAAATCACATGAAAAATTGGCTGTTCATGGCAAATAAATATGAGCCATAGCAAACAAGAGAATATTGAGCAGAAGGAACGCCATCAGTGGCTATGGAAGTCAGAGCTAAAGGCAGAGAGTGAAGGCTTAATCTTGGCTGCTCAAGATCAAAGCTTGTTGACCTGGAACTAAAAAGCCAATATGATGAAAACTGGATGTAAAGTCTTAGCACCAGTGGAGTATAAATCAACATATGACAGAGTTGGCCATTGAGAGTTAATATGTCGGCATTATAAAATAAAAACTGTTGACAAACCGTATAATCACCACCCTGAGTCTGTAACTGAGAGAGAAAAATGTAAGGCTTCATTGCGACTTCCCAGTACATCAAAGCTAGTAAACTGGATCTTGTTGTAAAAGACGAAAACAATGAAGTCTGTTTATTGATCATCATGAGTATTTTTTGCAATCATAATATCTCGGCAAAAGAATTTGAAAAGCTCCAAAAAATATAAAGATTTGCTCACTGAAATTGAAAAACTGTGGCGTCTCGAGGTAGTTACAATACCAGTGATTGTAGAAGCACTTGGAATAATCCAAAAAGGAGCAGAGAATTATTTGGGAATGATCCCTGGCTTACCATCCCTGCAAGAAGTTCAAAAGATTGTTTTAACTGGTACATCATACGTATTGAGAAGAGACTTATTGCTATGAGAATGATTACAACCCATATAAAGGTTTTCTTTTTCTTTTCTTTTTCCTGTGTCCATTGTTCATTGCTGCAATGGATTGACAATTTACATTAGAACATGTGTTCCAAATTTCATTATCCTACCTTAAGTATATTTTGAATCATGAAGAAATATCAATGGATAAGTCTTTCTGGGACACCCTGTATATGTTTGGGATAATTCTATCCTCTGTAACCTCAGTCAACTACCCTGGGGCAAATTCATTGGAAGGGAGCACTTCCTATGTAATCATCACTTTCCTTTCCAGATGGAACTTGAAAAAAATCAGTGAGGGTTTGACAAAAGTAGGATGTGTCTCTACCCTCTTTCGCCACAGCTATCACACTGAGAAGAACCACTTGACCGACCATGTGGTAATCTTGGTACATTCAGCTAATTTTGTAAATTAGTCCTCCCAATCAAGACAACAATGATTATTACTTCAGTCTAACACTCAAGAATTCACAAAGTGTTAAAAATCACAATTGATTTTGCAGCAAGTATTACGACAGAAACAAGATTTCAATGTATCAGAGTTTAAAACATTGTGAAAAATAAATTACTTATTAACGCTTAAGAGATGGAAGAAATTAGCATGTGAACTCTCCTGCTATTGTTTTTCTGCTCTTTTAAGAATGACTGCACCAAGACAGCAACTAATATTTTCCCCTCAGGAATATTTTTTTAAATAATATTCTTTGTTTTTGTTTTTTTTTGTTTTTGTAGAAACCTAAAAAGGGGAAAAAATTGTAATTTTTCCTTGTTTTTTTTTTCTCTTTTCCAACATTTCAGTTTCTCTCACTCACTTTCTTTTGAAATGTGTATTTGAAATTCATTACTTAGTAATTAGCTGTTAATAGACTATTGACATTTTTCAGAATGGAATTGAATAGAAAACTATTTCATCCTCTGGCAGAATGCAAGGAGGCAGCAGAACAGCTCTTCCTGTCTCTTACTGCATTAACAACTGACTTAGCAATTCAGACATGGTTAAAGCATTTCAAAAGAGGAAAAAAAAATTGTAATTAAATTAAATATAGGAACAGAAATTTTAATTTACATGTCTTATTTTTAAATGATTGCTGTAGGACTTGCCATGAGCATGCTGCATCCTACTGAAAAAGGTTTTTTTACAGATGCTACATGAAATATTAAAATGTAACTCAAAACAGAAAGCAAGTGTAATGTATTCTCTTCTTTCTGAGAAGGAATCAATAATTAATTTTTTATGACATGCAATATATACTCACATATATACTCACATATATACTCACATATATACATATCGTACAAACATACACGCATATATATTGATAGATATAACGGACAATAAAATGAATAGTTTACACCTGGTAGCTTACTGGTAAAGCATGGACACTTTCAGAGTGACCGTTAGGTAAATAACAAATGAATGACAGAAGATGGAATATATGAGAATTTATTATTAATCACGACAATTGCTTCAACACATCTAGCATCGAGTCCTCTTGGAATGATGCTCTAGCTAGGGCTGGGTGCCATGATAAAATTCAATATATACAAGAAGCAGGCATAAGCAACATTGATAATTCCTACAACTGCAAGGCACATTGTATACCACCACAATGTTACCATTTGGGAAATCAGTCGGATAAAGAATGCAGACCAAAAAGAATTGGTCATGTCAATGAACTACCAATGAAAACTCACAGACATATGCAACATATTAATTCAACTGCTTGTTCCAATCCTGTACAACAGACTCAATCAAACAAACCTAACAACAGATATAGGAATCAGGGTGTCCTCTGGTTCAACCCAATTTTCAGTTTGCGTGTTTCAACCAGGATTGCTGGAAAATTTTTTGCTGCTTTGGACAGATGTTTTCCTAAATCCAATCGGTATCATGCTATTTTTAATCAACACAACGTGAAAGTATCCAACGCCAACTCTGCTAATTTAGAGCAGCTTATTCATCGCATAAACAATAGCAAAATGTGGCAAAGGTTCAATAACCCACCTACTGGATCTAGCGAACATTTGCATCTAAATACTAACCACATTGATAAACATCAACTTCGACCAATGTGTAACAGTAGAAATACTCATGGTAACAACGCCGATAAATGGAGTCAGGACTGCCTTATATACAAATAAATATGATAAATGCTCATGCAGAGAGAAATCAAAATGTCCTTTGATGAACCTCTGTACAAATACAAATCTTGTATATGAATGCACTGTGCACACAAGGGAAGGGCCCTATGTTTAGATTGGGCAGATGGCTGATTCATTTAAGAATCCTTATCGTAACCATGTTGCCAGCTTCAAGACAATCAATAAGAGACATTCAACATCTTTGGCAGATTTTGTATGGTGATTGAAGGAGGATAAAATGAAGTACATAACTTGGTCTATAGTAAGGTACGCGAACCCATACAATATAATTTCCAAGAGATGCCGTCTCTGCTCCGAGGAATCGCTGTCTTTTCCTGTGGACTAACGAGAAGATCATTAATAGAATTTCTGAACAACTCTCGAGATACCTACATGCATATAAATGTTCTTTTGCACAATGCAGCAAGAATGAATTTTTGAGTAACCATTAACTTAATTTAATTTACTTTAAGGTATGGATGACTTAAGTTTACTTTTAACCTCCCCATTCTTATAAACCGTCTTTTTAGTCGAGCAAATCGACCCCAGGACTTATTCTTTGTAAGCCCAGTACTTATTCTATAGGTCTCTTTTTGTCGAATCGCTAAGTTATGGGGGACGTAAACTGTAAACACACCAGCATCGGTTGTCAAGCGATGTTGGAGGGACAAACACAGACACACACACACATATATATATACATATATACGACGGGCTTCTTTCAGTTTCCGTCTACCAAATCCACTCACAAGGCTTTGGTCGGCCCAAGGATATAGTAGAAGACACTTGCCCAAGGTGCCACGCAGTGGGACTGAACCCAGAACCATGTGGTTGGTAAGCAAGCGACTTACTACACAGCCACTTGTGTGCCTATATGTATATATATATATATATATATATATATATATATATGTGTGTGTGTGTGTATATATATATATATATATATAGAGAGAGAGAGAGAGAGAGAGAAAAAGACAGACAGACAGACAGAGACAGCAGTTTGAGGTGTCACAGCAACAACTAGTTAATGCAACAGCTTCGTGCAATGCATTTCTGTAAGTTTGACATTGCCGAAACTGTCCCCACATATAAACCCACACTTACTAAAAATATTTCCATACAACATTCAAAATGCTAGGACAGTCTTATTATGCATATTAATATGTTTATAATAGACATTTTGCTTTCAGAATCTTTATTTGTAATGAACCCAGTGCTTGGTGAAAGAGATAATATTGCTTGGCATTACATAAATGCTTATGCACTCACATACTCATATGATACGCAAATGGACAGCTTTCAATTCTGCTTAGAGTTCTTATTGCCTTAATCCACATTGAGTATCCATTTATTATTTACTCATTATCAGAATGGAATTGATTCAGAGAAGACGAGAGAACGCGCTTAAATTGAAATCTCTTCTAGCTACTGTAAGTTTAGCCTATTTCCAAACAGATGATGAATTTGTGCCAGGATCTCTTCAACTCCCCTTCCATATAGTATTATATCACATTTGCTATAATGCAATAACCTTACTTGACAAATATTATTATTATTATTATGACGATGATGATTATGGAAATACAATTGACATTTTTATTGAAAGTATATTATATTTTATGAATATTAAATGAGAGATAAATATAATGAAGCCTGAAATATAATTTTAGTATCATCTTTCTCTATGTGAATGTCCTTTGCCATCTGATGGTTTATACGGATCTCCATTTGCACTTGGTTGGCACTTGTATGTGTGTGTGTGTGTTTAGAGACAAAAGGGAAAAGCACTCTGTAAATGGCATAGGCTTTATATTCATTGGAAACCAGTTGGTGATATCCAGTATGTTTGGGTGGGGTGGAAATATGTATGTGTGTGTAAACATTGAATTAAGGTTATTGTTTCAAAGCTTTTTTTAAGAATAACAACAGAACAGTTACCAACATGCAGACTCAATACTGTGCATAGAGTCAAATTTACTGTAAAGTTTCTGTAAACTGAGATTTCATGCTACAGTTTATTTGGCCAGTTGAAGAAGCTGTTAGATATAAATTAACATTTCACTCTACACAATTTTTACTTGTGTCTATACAGAGAGAGCTATAGCTCAATTGACTAGGAATAGAATTAAACTAGATGAGATGTAATTTGGTTTTGTACCTGAGAAGAGTACCACAGATGCCATCTTCCAAGTGAGACAGCTGCAGGAAAAGTATTTGGCCCAAAACCTTTGATAGAGTTCCCTGTTCTGTTATATGGTGGTCTCTAAAAAAGTTAGGAGTAGAGGAGTGGCTTGTTAGAGCTGTACAAGCCATGTACAGTGGTGCTGTCAGTTGGATGAGAATTGGCCATGAATACAGTGATGAATTTTAAGTGCACCAGGGCTCAGTTCTCAATCCATTATTATTTATTGTAGTCCTCCAGGCCATAACAGAGGAATTCAAAATGGGATGCCCGTGGGAACTACTACATGTTGATGACCTCACTCTTATTGCAGAATCTGTAGCAGAACTGGAGAAGAAATTCCAGATATGGAAGCAAAACCTGGAATCAAAGGGTCCTAAAGTTAACCTAGCGAAGACAAAAGTTGTTAGCCCTGCTGAATTTGTAGGAAAGGTGACAGATAGACACATAAGAGGTTCAGTGGAATCTCAGGTAGATTGACGGTTAAAGTTGTCTTTGTATGTGGCAGATGTGCAGGACAGAAACATGGGAATTAGACTCTCTCAAATGCTCAGGAGGCTCTCTTGTGATTGGGGATAGTTTTTGTTACCTAGGTGACCAATTAGCAATGATGGAAGATGTTCTGAAAGTATTGTTTCTTGGATAAGAATAGGATGGAGGAAGTTCAGAGAAATTTTAGTTCTGTTGGCAACAAAAAGACTCTCTCTCAGAGTGAAAGGTAGATTGTATGATGCTTGTGTACAAACAGCTCTACTCCATGGTAGTGAGACTTGAGCTTCGAATGCAGAAGACATGTGTAGACTAGAGAGGAATGAAGGCAGTTTGCTGCGTTGGATGTGCGAAATCAGTATGCATGTACAACAAAATGCAAATGTGTTGAAGAGAAAAGTCGAGCATAAAAGGAATTAGATGCAACATGCAAGAGAGGAGACTACATTGGTTTGAACATGTGATGCGTATGAATGAAGAAAGCTGTATAAAGAAGTGACAATCACTGAGAGTGGATAGCACTTATGGAAGGGGGAGACCCAGGAAGATATAGGATGAGGTGGTGAGGACCGATCTCAGGATGTTGGGCCTCACCAAGAAGACCTGCCCACCTCAGCAAAACTAAGTTCTAAAAGCCTTTTGGGTCCCACCCAAATGTAACAATAATAAAACTTTTTCCCTACCCTACCCCACCATCTCTCTCCTGCTCTCTTGCACTCCTCTTCTCTCTCTCTCTCTTGCTCTTCCCTCTGACTAGTTAACCACATCTACAGCAACACACCCGTTACTGGCCTCAATCCTGATCACTCCTTCTCTCTCTCCTCTCTCTCCCTCTATTTCTCTCTCTCTCTCCCTCCTCTCCCTCTCCTCTTTCTTTCCTTCTTTCTCTCTCTCTGACCAGGTAACCATGTATCTCCTATAAAGCAAGACACCTGTTTCTGTCTTTCTGTCTCGCTATAACCTTTCATCATCTGACACCTTCTCCAATGTCTCTCTCCTCCCCTCTCAAAGATTCCTTGTCTTGCAAAGTTACCAGGTGACCTTGCCAGTGCTGGTGCCATGTAAAAAGCATCCAGTCCAAACCATAAAATGGTTGTCATTAGGAAGGGCATCCAGCTGTAAAAAAGCCAAGCCAAAACTAATCTCCCTTGTGCTGGTGCCACGCAAAAAGCACTGAGTCCACTCTGCTGGGGTGGCCAGTGTTAGGAAGGGCATCCAACTGTAAAAACCTTGCCAAAACAGACAGGGAAGCATGGTGCAGTCTTCTGCCTAGCCAGCTCCTGGCAAATTGTCCAACCCATGCCAGCATGGAAAGCGGACATTAAATGATGATGATGATGATGTATATATGTATCACTATTATCATCATCATCATCATCATTGATTTTATGTCTGCTTTTACATCTGGGTCAGATGTAACTTTTTGTGGGCCAAATTTTTATTTCACCTTTCATTTAAGAAACATTACTCCAAACATACTGGCTTCATTCAGGGATAGAAGCAATTTGTGATTCTACATCATTGTCCAAATCTCAATGGAATTGACAGTATCACAATGGGATTAATCTAGCCATAAACTGGAACATTGTTGCCAAAAGCAACAAATATAATGGGTGAGGTAGTAGATACAAGATCTGTTTAATATATTAACTTGCTGTTAAATGCACTCAATATAAGGGAAGAAGTATTCATTCCTTCTCTACCTCTTTAAATCACAGAACTTATTCTAGTCCCAACTAAACCAAAAAATCCAACACAGCTGACCTGATCTTCCTAACCCAACATTGACCTCCAACACATAATAGCTCAGCATTGAATTAAGAATATCATAAATTTATATTCATGTTACAATGGGTGCATGTTATGGGGTGGGGGTGGGAGCAATATTATAAATTAAGAACCATGCAAAGTTCCCAAATGTTGTCATGTAAAATCAGATATCACAAAACAGATGACTGAAAAAGTAAAACCAGAGATGTTTTTCAGTCAAGCTGAAGGCCAAATGTAAACTGTCCAATAATTTTGTTTGGTTGAATACGGTTCTTGTTTTATAATACTGTATTCATATATGGATATATGTGTGTGAGTGTATGTAAGATATTCTGCAGACTAACTAAATTAAAAAAACAATTAACAACATATATATTAAAATAAACATCTTTCTCTCATTGCTTCTTCCCTCTGTACTTTGGCCCTCAGAAGCTGATGGAGTCCTAAGTGCACCAGTATGACATACAACTTGTCTTGGGCATTTTCCTAAGCCCAGTGAATCCTCTGCATCTTTGTGTATTAGTGAAGCTGATTTCATCTCCGTAGAAGGAAAGAAAACAAACCTTACTTCTGGACTACCTACTTCATATTCATTTTTTGCTTTTCTTCATGATCTCTGGGATTCATAAAGCCCAAGGCTTAATCCAGTTTCCATGGTATATAGGTGACAGACACTACAACTGTCCTTTCTGAACATGGTGCTGGTTCTGTCACAGGGTTAACTTTTTGACTATTGCAGGAACTCATTTTACAGTTGAGTGGCCTGGAGCAATGTGAAATGAAGTGTTCTTACTTAATCACATTACTTCATCCAGGAACTGAAATCATGCTCTTATGAGTTGGAGTGCAACAATCTGACCACAAGGCCACACTTTTTCATTTCGAAGGATGAAAGGCAAAGCTGACCTCAGCAGGTTTTGAACTTGGAGAAGCAGCACAAATGCCATCATTTCAATCTATGTTATGCTCCAGTCTTGTTCAAAATAAACATACATCATAGCAGAACACAACTCTTTCTGGAAACTGGTTGCATCTGTAAAAGATAAAAACACATCTGTCATCAGGCAGGAAATAAAGAAAAGATATTTAAATTTACACAGGTTATAAACACTTGAAACATGTCAATATTTTTGGTTATAACTTCATGGAATTTTAATTTCTTCTATTTATACATAGAATAATACGAAATATGTCAACATAAACAGCTTTAATTGCATGCACATAAATATGTATGGATGCACATATCTATCTGTTTGTCTGTCTGTCTGTCTGTCTGTCTGTCTGTCTATCTATCTATCTATCTATCTATCTATCTATCTATCTATCTATCTATCTATCTATATCTATCTATATCTATGTATGTATGTATGTATGTATGTATCTATCTATCTAATATATATGTGTGTGTGTATGTATACATATGTGTATATATGTGCATTTTTGTTTCTGTATAAATGATTATGTGTGAGTGCACCAAAGTACCTGTTTACTGTAGACATAGTAAAGTGCCCCCCCCCCACTTAATATTCACAAAGATCCTTCCCCTAAAATCGGCATCCATCTACACTAAATCTTCCCTCTTCCTCCATCTCATTTTCTTTATCTTTAACAACTTCAGACAATTCCCTCAAACATTTGACCCTCTTCCTTCAACTTTCTTACTTACTGACCATCTTATTTCTTCAAACATTTCTGGGGATTTTTTTGGTTTTTTTATTTGGACTTCCTGCTCTGTTCTTCCAGCTTCACTAATCATTTCAAATTATATTTTTAGGGGGTTAACTTGGGATTCCTGAATGACAACATAACCTTCATATAATTCAGGTATCTTTAGCCTGGTGAGTAGTTGGCTGAGTACCCCTTGTTGAGTAATTATTATGTCAGAGGATCTGCTAGCTAGGAAACATATGTAGCCTGGATTCTACCTGCTCAGCTCTCTCAATTTATATATATATATCGCCTGACTGGCCTTCGTGCAGGTGACACGTAAAAGCACCCACTACACTCTCTGAGTGGTTGGCGTTAGGAAGGGCATCCAGCTGTAGAAACTCTGCCAAATTAGATTGGAGCCTGGTGTTGCCATCCGGTTTCACTAGTCCTCAGTCAAATCGTCCAACCCATGCTAGCATGGAAAGCGGATGTTAAACGACGATGATGATGATGATGATGATGTATGTATGTATATTAAACTGCTAAGAGTAGATATTAGATCTTGATTTAACATTCAGGACACCAGAAAAGGGTCAAGTCTCACACATACATAGATATATCATATGTATACATTTGTTTATATATGTACATATATAAGAATTTATATGTGTGTGTGTGTGTGTATGTGTATAAGTATACATGTACACGTAGGTTACTAATCCAATGCAAGTTAAAGATTCATGACAGCTGTTTGAGCAGCAGCATTCTTTTTCATTGATGAATAATTTGGTTACAGGAAAAAAAAAAATCTACTCTCGTCAGGTGAATTTAAACTTAAGTAAAAGAAAAAATTCAAAACTATTCACTTTGCCAGGCAGGAGTTAATTTGAATTTTTTTCTCTTACTTATGTTTAAAATCACCTGGTGAAAGTGGATTCTGTTCATGATGTAATTGTAATTGAACTATTTATCAATAAATAGATTTTTAAAAATGCTGCTAAAACAGATGTCATGAATCTTTAAACTCCACTTGTATTTCTCTTATTTATAAAACACCATAATCCTTGTTTTACATTTGCTCTCCACTCTGAGTAAGTTACCACATACAAAGTCAGTGCCTATTCAAAGTCATTTGCTTACCTGAGCTCTCTGAACACTTGTTGCCAGAAGCACCCATCATTTCCACATCTGTGCTGTTCATATTTAAGAGAACAATCAAACAATGGCATTACTTGAAATCAAATTGCTGCCTTCATGTATTCGTGTATGTATAAATATATATCTTTTATTTTTACTGGTTTCATCGAAAAGCAGAGGCCATACTGGGGCACTGCTTTTCAGTGTGACGGGGTTTCTTTTCTGTACCGTTTCTGGTGAAGTAGTTAGTGAGTTGGATAGAGCTGCTGCTCTTCTCTGTGCCTCCTGTCACAATGTTGGTTCATCTGATGAAAATTTGTCTAGATTTTCTTTGAACACCTCCACATCTACACCTCGCAAATTTCTGAGGTTGTTTTGGTAGAATGATGAATAGTTGTGAACCCGTGAAACCCAAGTTGTTACATTCTCTTATTCTAGATGAAGAAGATAGAATCTTTGTACCGTCCAGTTTAGTGGCAGTTATAGCTTTTAATTCCCGATCTTCCACTTGTGTATCACTGTATATATTTCACACCTTCTCTCTAGGGAGTAGAGCTTCAGTTCCTTTAGCCTTTCCTCATAACTCATCTGTTGTACAAGTCAATCTGTTTTGCAGTGTGTTGTTTGGTTGCCTTCTGCTCTGCCATCAGTTTGACTCTTAGAATCCATCCAGGCTACTTGCCTGCACAGTGTTACTATCTTGCTTAATATGCATATGGAATGTTGCATCATTACTCATGTGGAATCCCCAGGTCACACATCAGCTATGACTCTGGGATTACACTAACCCCTGGTCCCATGTATTCTGTTTGTAATCTGATTGTGGGCTGATACTGGAGTGATTGAAACTTCTCAGCATTGAACTGCATGTTATTTTCATTAGTCCATTTGTATACTGCATTCAGGTGATTTTTCAGTCCTTGACTGCCTGTGTAACTTTTGTATCATCCTCATAGCTGTTGAGACTGGCTGAGAGCTTGTCTGAGGGAGCCACCACAGACAGTAGCAGTCCCAGTACAGTTCCATGAGGGACTCCACTGAGACTTGATATCTCTCCAGATACATATGTATATGCATACACACATGGCGGCTGTCCACTCATGACCGAGGAAGACCATTGCTGACTTTTAGGAACATTGTGTGCTCTAAGACTAACTTATATTTTGCATTTGTGGCTCTGTTGGTGGCTAATGAGCCCTGCTCTTGACAAGCATACACGACTGCAAACATTACAAACCAAGCTTTCCCCATTCACTACACCAGCAGTGCACTTTCAAGCAGCACGCTTAAATTCTTCATGCAGAATATGTGCTTTTGCAAAGATGTTGACTCCTCCTTAACCTGCCTCCTCCATCTGTGGCAATGACAGGCATTGCTCTTCCAATCGGTCTCCTGCATATCACAGGCCTTTAATAAGGACTTGACACAGTCCTTGAATCACAGGCTTGGTTTTTGCCAGGGTCTCTTTCCACTAACAAGTTCCTCATAAAGTATCTGCTTACGGCTCCTGCTATCCTTCATTCTAATAAGGTGTCCAGTCCAACGTAACCGGTGCTTGTGCACCATCACCTCAATACTGAAGATATCAGCTTTCCTCAGGACCTGTGTCTTTGATATTTTTAAGGTCCAGCCAACATTCAGAATGTGTCTTAGACAACTGATGAAAGCAGTCAGGGACACTTACATGACATTTGTAAAGGATCCATGTCTTACATAAATAAAGGAGCGATGTTAGTACACATGCATGGTACACAGAAATTTTTGTTTGCCTTGTGATGCCAAACTGGGACCAGACACAAAACTCAAGAGACCAGAAAGAATCATTTGCTCTCTGCAGCCTGAAAGATATTTTATCATCCAGGGAGCAAGAACAGCTGAGTGTGCTGCCCAGGTAGACAAATTTGTCTATCACTTTCAGTATTTTTCCTTCATACGAATACAATCTGTAAGTGGAACAATAAAACTATGCAAGACTTTTCTTGGACTTAAAACGAGACATTGTTTTCATTATCTGCATTCCAAAGATGGAGCTTTGTATCTTTGTTAGAAACCAGTTCCTTCTTCAGAGGAGGAATTTAAATGCTTGAATATAGAAGAGAGAGAGAGAGAGAGAGACACACACACACACGCACGCACGCACGCACGCACGCGCACACACACACACACACACACAATGGAATTCTTCCAGGTGCCACTTATCTAATTTCATTCAGGAGGTATTCATCAATCTATGATCAAAGTAGAATATACCAGCTGACAGCATGTACACAGTGGGTCTTAACCCCAAAATTCATGAATGGAAATTCAGTTGATCTAACAAATGAACACCTATCATCATTGAAACTGATGCAGAATTTCCCTACCATTTATTTTAGGCAATATATTCCTGACATTTATAAATCGATCCCAGTCTTAGTAGGAAGAAATTAGTTTGATAGCAGACTGCAAAGCATTTAAGAGCTGAACTTCCAAGTTCTGGTTCTAAATTTTAAAAATTACCGATGCAATAAATTGAAATGCTAAAATCATTTCAACTACAGACTGAAGGCATTTTTTTTTATCTCAAATGTTTGCTATTTATTTTATCTATTTTTCACATATTTTTTTTTTGTTTTTGTTTTATTTATCATATATACAAAAAGGGTGAACCCATCAATATTCCAATAATTGACAGTGGATAAAAAGTATGTAATCGTAATTATTTGGATAGTTAATAGTAGTACCATTTATTTGTTTTTGCTTTTGTGGACTCTTCCACACTCAAATGATTTCTAATGACAGTAATTATAATCAGTAAAATGGGTCACATGATAGTAATTCATCCTCGATACATGGGAACTAAACTATTTCATTTCAACCATAATGTTTTAATGGAGAAAGTATGTCATGATACATAAACACAAATAGCTCAAGTCAATAAAGTATGGAATATAAAAAACCTGCAGGTCCGTGTTTCTTGTCTTATCACTGGTATTGCAATGTTTTCGTAGCCAAGGCATTTAATACTCAAATGGCCAAGTCCACCTAGGGCTCTGTATAAGTAAAATAGAGTCATGTAGAAAGCACCCAGTACACTCTGTAAAGTGGTTAGTATTAAGATGGGCATTGAGCCACAGAAACCATGCCAAAATAAACAATGGAGTCTGGTGCAGCTCCTGACCTTACCAGATCATGTCAAACTGTCCAACCCATGCCAGCATGGAAGACAGATGTTAAGTGATGATGATGATGATGATAAGAACAAGAGTGATGTACAACTGAAAATTGTTTTCACTAACTTATAAATCTGATTTTTTTTTTACTACACCACTGACAGTGGTAGTGGTAGTGGTGGTGGTGGTCACAGCTGTAGCAGCTTCTGCTGCTGCATCTGTATAGCCCTAGGCCACAAATGTTTTGGAATGGGACACTGGTCCTATCAGAAATGAAAATCACCACTTTGATATTAGCAGAAAATTGGAAAGACAAAGTTGACTTCAGTGGGATTTGAACTCAGAATGTTGAGAACTGGGACAAATACAACTTAGCATTCTAACACACTGACAGCTTCACCAATTTACTTCCTCCAAACCATAATTACAACATCACTATCACCACCATCATCGTTTTGACATCCATGCTGGAATTCACTGAGGAAAATTTTCTGTGACTGGATGCTCTTCCTGTTGCCAACCCTCACCTGTTTCCAAACAAAGTAATATTTCCCTGTGACCTGACATACATGCTTTCACAAAAGACTGGAAATGAACAAACTCTCTTGTATGATAAAGATGTCCATTTACAAACATCACTTGATGTCTAGACATGGGTACACACACACACACACACATACACATTATGGGGTGGCATCAAAACGTTCTCAGAATAGTTATGTTTAATAACAACAATGGTGTAAAAACAGCAACCATTGAGCTGCCTTTTTTCATCTTAGAGAAGATATGAAAGTCCATAGGTACTAAATCTGGTGAATAGGTTGGGTGCAGAAGTGATACCATGTTTTTGTCGAGAAACTCATGAGTGAGGAGGAAAGCTTGGTGATAGGTGCATTGTCGTCAAGAAGAATGCAATTCTTTGCAGACGTTTGGATTTTGCCTGCACAGACCCATTCAACATCAGCAATATCACTGATTGTCCTCCAACTGTCCTCTTACATGATGGATCTTCTCCACATTTCAAGGGATGACATTCATGGTAGGCCTTCCAGATTGCTCATCATCTTTCAAGGATGTTCTTCTGCTTTTAAAGCACCTGTGCCACTTGAAACATTGCATACAACCCATTGCCTCATCTCTGTAATCTTGTCAAAGCATGCTCAATGTCTCTGTAGCAGACTTCCTAAGTTGAACACAAAACTTCACTTTGGCTCTTTGTCCCTACTTGCTGTCCATGACAAAAATCACAGACATGATCACAACTTGCGATGTAAACACAACAATGCCACTCAACACACTGTTTCATGAAGGTCACTACTGGCTCTTAATATATGTACGCAACCACGTGTCCCCCTCCCCTCCACTTTTTAATGGGAGTTACTAGGACTGGATCAAGCATGGGTGAGAAGCCATGACCTTGTGGTTTATTAGTAAAATGTTTCTGGAGGTGCAGCTATGGCTGTTCTGGTTAAGAAGCGCATTTTGCACTCACATGGTTTTGGGTTCAGTTCTACTATGCAACACCTTTGGCACTTATGTCTTCTACTATAGCACCAGGCCGATCAATGGTTTAGGCATGCAAACTGCACTGAAACTCATTGTGTGTGTGTGTGTGTGTGTGTTTGTGTGTAGCTATGTTTCTGTATTTGCTTTTTCACCACCACCACCACCACCACTT
>NC_068989.1:96719444-96720564 GCF_001194135.2 Octopus bimaculoides
TGTATTTGCTTTTTCACCACCACCACCACCACCACTTTGGAAGCTGCTGTTGGTTTGTTTATGTTCCTGTAACTAAGCAGGTCAGCAAAAGAGACGATTAGGTTAAGTACCAGAATTAAAAATAGGTACTAGAATTGATTTGTTCAACCCTTTATGTTGGTGCACCAGCATGGCCACTGTCCTGTGCTAGAAATGATTAAAAAACGTAAATAAAAAAAAAAAGAAAAGGTAATTATTACAAGTATTATAAGCCATTATTTGAAAGTGAATGAAGCAGCAGCAGAGTCTGGCAGAACGGTTAACATCAGAGAAACTGCTCAGCAGAATTTCATTTAGCTTTTTCCTTTCTGAGTTGAAAAATAGCTGCAGTCAACTTTGTCTTTCACCCTTTCAGAGTGAACAAAAGGAGTAGCATTTGAGCTTCCATTCAATGTGAGCTGGGTGGGGGGACATAGAAGAGATGTTATGGAATCCTTGGCAGACTAACCAAAAATATAAGCCTTGCATGCGATAGATGCATTGGAGCTGGTATAATCACAGCAGGAATGGAATCTCTTTAATGGTGACATTGAAAAAGATCCGCCCTCATCAGTGAATCTGAGTTCTGGAAGTGCTGAAAGTATTATTCTCTGCCGATGTGACAGTGACTCATTCCCACCTCAGCTCCTACAGAATATTCAACCATGTCATCGTCCCTCTCTCTTGTCCTCTTCTGCATTGACAATTGTATCGTCTTTACTACTCCTTCTTCTGCTTGTGCTCCACCTCCCCCCGGCCGCATCCAACTCCCTTCTGCATCTCTCTATCTCCCCACAATACATCACACCTTACTCATCTGTCCTTCAACCCTATCCCTTTCTGGCATTCTGCTTCCCCGTTCCCTCCCCTCAGTCCCCTTCCCATACAATCTTGCCAACCAACTCTTCAACCCTCCTTCTGCCTCATTGTTATTACCAAGCTCTTGTGGTTCCTATTGTTCATTTCCTCTTTCTCTCCCCTTCCCCTAATAGATGGGAGTAGCCATGCAGATCCTCTACTAGAACCTGCACTGCAACCCCCACCCTTCTAGTCTCATAGTACAATTTCCCTACTCCCCCCCCCCCAGGGCTTACAGTTCTGT
>NC_068989.1:96721164-96731242 GCF_001194135.2 Octopus bimaculoides
AGCCATTCTTGAGTGTGTGTGTGTGAGTGTGAGTGTGCCTGTATGTTTATGTATGTATAAGGGTGTGCTTGGTGCAGTGTGTGTGTGTGTGTGTCTCTCAATATCCATGTGAATATCTGAGATGGCAGATAAATGTATTTGAGTATGTATGTTTACTTTAGTGTATATACGTGTGTGTGTGTGTATTCGTGAGTGTGTAAATATTGTGTATGAAAGCATATATATATATATGTACTTATAAATTATCATGTTTCTAAATTATGTATGTGCAAGCTTTTGTATGTGTATATATTTATTAGTGTGTATGTTTGTTTGCATAAGCATGTATGTATATATTTGTGTGTATAAATTTAAATGTGTGTGTGTGTTTTTGTATGATTGTATATATATACGTATAACCACTTGTACACACATGAATGCGTAAATGTGTGTGTGTGTGTGTGTGTGTATACACAAGTATTTATCATTATGTAAGTATTTGTGGGTGCCGATGTTTATTTATAGTTCTTTGATGTTTACAATGCAGAAATAATTGCTGTCTCTCTGATTTTAACATAATTTGGATATTTGCTATTGATTTTTTTCCAGACAAAATGTTTTAATTTTCATAGATATTTCAGTAGTATGGTGTTACATAACTCTAAGAAAATCACTTGCAATGCTGTCTGCAACTTGCAAAGCCCATTAGCCATACACCATTTACCAACTTCTGAATGGAATTTAAGTTTGAACAAACAGTTCCCTAGATAGATGACAACTTGAAAAAAAAATAAAGTCATCTCGATCTTGTTGTTACTGTTGTTGTTATCATCCTCATCTGCTTTATCATCATCATTATCATCATCATCATACAGGGTGACAGTGACTTTGTCTTCATCATTAGCATCTTTGTCATCAATATATTTCTCCTTCTCAGCATCATCGTCATCATCGTCTTCATAACCATCATCATAACCATCAACACTCCTATCATCATCACCATAGTCATCATCATCATGATTATCTTCATAGTCATCATCATAGTTGGCATCATCATCATCGTCATCATCATCATCATCATCAATGACAACATAATCAGCAGCAGCTGGAGTAAGCCATGTGTCTCCTCCTCAACAGGATACCTCTTCCTGTCCTTCTGTCCTACTTCAGCCTCTTTCAACACTCACCACAGAGCCATCTCCCTCTATACTGCACACACACCCCCACTCCCACTCGGTCAAGGGGTCTTGTCTTGCATCTTCCTTGGTGAACCTCACTAGTGCTGGTGCCTTGAGAAAGCATGCACTACACCCTGTGAAGTGTTTAGGGTCAGGGTTCCCAGCTGTGGAACCCCTGCAACACTGGAGACCAATACAACCTTCTTGCTTGTCAGTTTCAGTTGAAGCATCCAACCCATATCTGCACAGAATACACTCATTACATGATCACGATGGTGATGATGATGAATATCATTATTGTCAATGTTATCAGCAGCAGCAGCACTATTAACATTGTCATGGTTAATAATATTGATTTCATAATATTCATCATCATTATCATCGTCTTTCATATCTTTATTATTATCATCCTCTTCATCATCATCATCATCATCATCATTATCACTTACACAATCATCACTTGCACTTTTGTCAATATCATCATCAGCAGCAGCAGCAGCAGCACTGACGACCTCTATAAACTATGGGGGACATAATTACTCGCATCGCTATTTTTTACTTACTCATGAAAAACTCCTGCCAGTTTTTATAATTATTATTGTTGTTGATGTTGTTCATGATGTGCATGAATGCTTTACAATCAGAATCAGTGTCTTTGATGCTGTGTCGCAACTAGTTTCCTAAGATAACGAGGACTTTTCTTACAATCCTTTCTGAAGGTTTCTGAATTCATGCAACACTTGTAGTTGGACCAGTCTCAAATTAGGAACTGGCAAGTTTCTTGGTGACAGTACTTAGAACACTTTTAACAACAACTTGGATTGCTTTTGTAGGAATCCACCAGAGTCTTTATATTTTCCCAACCAAATCCTGGTATTTTCCTATTTTCTCCTCTTCTTTTGCTGCTACATTCCTGTCTGCATATATAACTACATTTACGGTGATGCATTCTTTTCTCCCTTTGTTCATGACCATAATATCTGGTCCCCTAGCAGGAATTTCACCATCAGTCTGTACATTAAAATCTTATAAAAGCATGTACTGGTCGTTCTCTATTACACTTTCTGGTTGATGCTTGTACCATTTTCTTCCTACTTTAAATCCCCTTTGCCATAATATATCCCAGCGTAGTACCTTGGCCACACAGTTGTGTTGATATTCCTTGTGTGCCAAGGGACTACACAAACTTATCATGCACATTACAGATTCCACTTTCTCATTACATACTCTGAATTTTGCTCTTTTCATAGATTTGTCTTATTTTGGTCTTAATGCAATTCATCCACAATGACTGCTTCTGAGCAGCCATTATGAGTTTTCCCATTTCTTTCTTAAGCTCTCCATTCTTCAGTCATAACCAAGAATCCTCTGCAACAGAATCACAGTTAGGTTTTTGATGCTACTCTGTTCCGAGCAGATATGCACAGCTTTCCAGCAGCGCTTTGTGGAGGGTGATGGGTTGACAATGGTAGTGAACTTTACTTCATACTTGGATGGCTTACCATGGCTCTTGGTAATGGATAAGAGATTCTATGAAAAACAGATGATGACCACTGAAATACAGGAGGTGATGAGCAATTGCACAAATCACAAATTGCCTGGTTTGAGTGGTCAGCCTTATGAATTTTATATTTGTGCCAAATTTGTTTGACAGCCTCTTGACTGATGTCTACTGTAACTGGCAGCAGAATGGGAGAATTCCTGGTGCTGTTAGCCAGGATGTAGTAATACTGCTGAGAAAGGATACCAACAATAGGGGTATGCTAGGGGAATTTTCAGCCCATGACTCTGCTGAACACAGAGTTTAAGATTTTGGCCAAGGTGTTAGTGAAAAGGTTGATGCTTGTCATCAGTAGTCTGGTCAGGTAGGCATAAACATGTGCGAGCCCAAACAGGTCTATCCATTACAACTTCCACTTTATGTGATACATCATAGAGGGGACTGAGACTAAATCTGGCTTTGGTGGGGCCCTGATCAATTTAGATTAGTTGAAAGCATTTGATAAGGTCAAACATTGCTATTTGGAAACTGTCCTTAAAGCAGCCGGTTTCAGAGGCTGGATTGCTGAAATGTACAGTGGCACCTGCTTGGTGGTCAAAGTAAACAGCCACCTATTGAAACCATTTCACATCGCACTTTCAGTCTGTCAGAGCTGCCTGATGTCACTTCTTCTGCATATGCTGGCTCTCAAGCCACTGCTGCAGAAGTTGGAACAGTTAAGGGGGTTCCCTTTCAAAGTGGAGGGCAGTGTTGGCATATACAGATGATGTCCCCATCATGGTGTCAAACGCCTCCAAAGTGGAGACAGTTGGCTCCATTGTAAAGGAATATGAGTCATTTGCAGGGGCCACAATCAACAAGTTTGTGGGACTGCGACTGGGCAGCACCTGGAGAGAGCAGATCATTGGCTACAGGACTGATGGACCAGTTAAACTGCTTAGGGTCTAGTTTGGTCCTGACCCCCAGGTGGATAAGAATTGGGATGAAATGACAAATAAGGTGGCCAGTCTTACCCAGAAATGGACAGAGAGGAAGCTGTCCCTGAAAGGTTGGGCAGAGGTAGCAAATGTTTACATCACCTCCAGCATCATTTATCACCTGACCTTTGTGCTTTGTCCCAGTTACTGCTTCATTAGGTTGGAGCATCTCTTGTTTATTTTCTTGTGGAAGGGACACATTGTAATGGTCAAGCAGTCCATCTACTGCCAGCTCCCTCTGCATGGTGGCTTAGGCATGCCATGGCTTTTGATGCAGAAACATGAACTCAGGCTGCACCACCTGCAATGATTTCTAGATGTGAAATATGTTTGTGAGACACGTCTTTCTGGATCTCATCACTTTGACGGAACTGCAAAGGATAGACCAAGACCAGGTGCCCTGGCACCGAGAATGTTGTCAGGCACTCACTGTCCTCTACAAGTTGGGCAATAGAATCAGTGGACATTCCACTTTAGTTATATGTAGAGGGTTAGTGGCATGGAAGTGCAACGATGTCCTTGAAGAGACCCTGGGCATCAGTGAAAACAAACTGGCTAGTCTGTTCCGGAGGACTCTGTGGTCAGGGACTGCTATGGATAATTTCTGGATTTTTTTGGCCTGGCAGTGATACTAGAAAGTGGGGCCAAAGTACGCAACCAGTTTATGATAAACTCTACATGCACAGATGCACTGTCAGGCAGGTTTGTCTGAGGTGCATGCTGAGCGATGAAACCATTCTGCATGCACTCGTTCAGTGTCCAGGCATTGCTGACTTGTGGAGTTATGTGAAACAGCTGCTGTTGCATGTGGGATGTGTCTATAGTGATTGCCCCACCACCCTACTTAATCAGACAGGCAAGGCAGTTTTCCTTTACCTGGTGGCTGTGGTGAAAGAGGGTGTTTAGTGGACGAGTCTGAGAGGAATGAGAACAGAGACATTCCTCTTTGGTAAAGCCCTCGTTGAGTTTTTCAAGTTTCATTTGAAAGAGAAAGTGAGTTCATTGAAAAGTGGGTGAAAGATGCAAAACTGGCAAGAGTGGACGGTACCACTTTAAGTGAAGACTTGTGTGTCAGAAGAAAGGAGTTGGAAAGTTGTCCTTGGAGATCTTGGATGATGGGGTTCCTCGATTATTCCTATTGCTTTCTTTTTTTTTCTTCTTACTGTCATATTCCATGTGTACTTCCCATCTTTTAATGTATACTATGCATACTTTTCTTTTTTTTTTTTAATCATTCCATTTCATGTAAAACCCCACATTTTATGTCTCTCTCTCTCTCTTTGTATTGTCCCCCTCATCCTTCGCCCTGGTGGGAAAGAAAAGAAATTATTATTATTATTATTATTATTATTATTATTATTATTATTATTATTATTATTATTATTATTATGTGGGGAAACTAAAATGAAATGAGATCTCAGATAATCCAAACAGGCAAATTTTTATATTCTCACTCTCGATGAACTTAAGCCATTTGTATGAGAAAGAGAATAAAAAAAACATAGAGAACAAGTCTGCTCAAGATACATATCTTTACTACCACCACCATCATCATCATCATCATCATCATCAGTACGTTGTTATGATCACAATCCAAACCCAACTATCACTAACATCATCATCATCATCACCACCATCGTTGACAGCAGTATGAGGCCTTACATTGTAAGATCTGATATTTTTGCAATTTCTCCTTTTTTTTTTTTTTTTGGTACATCATATCATTGGTTTGCTGCAACTCTACTTTATGTTGCACTTTAAGTAAAACAAAACACTCATGCCAAAAAATACTGAGCAAAGTTGTGGATTTTTCAGCTTCAGTTCTGGTTCGCCATCAAGGAGGCAGAAATACTATAATACAGGATAAAAAGAGACTCTCTCTCTCGTCCTTCTGCAGACAACCTGTCTTGTACTGGGGTATGATGGATAAATTACTCCTTGTTCACATTGTGAAGTGATTGGGGATAAGGACATCCAGTTTTAAAAAAGCTGAAAAATGAAAGGAACAAACTGAAAGAAATGGGTATCTGGCCACCCAGGAGGGAAATAACTCTGGAAGGACAACTGAAGTGAAGATTCTTTATGGAAAACGGATGTTAAACAATGATGATGATGAAGTAACTATATGAACCTCTAAACCTAAAAAAAATAAAGATATATATGGACAAAAGACTATAGAAGTTCAAAAATAGAATATTATAAATAAAAATAGAAGTAACATAGAAGTATATCACATTAATTTGAATACCTTTGAATTGGAAGAGAAATGTGCAACCAAATACAAATATTTAAATAAAGACAAAAAAGGAAAGGGAAAAGAGATTTAAAGGTTTCTACAGGTGTGAAAATTTAGCAAAATATTTGGTAAATTAGATAATCCTAATATAAAGATAATAAATAAAAGGATTCTTTAAAATTCTTATATTTATTGATGAAATGCTATCTCTTGTGAAAATAAAAGTTAAAATAATCCAAATTAGAGTGTGAAGTAAAAACAAAAGACAAAAATCTAAGAACAAAATCATTTTATAACTTAATAATTCATTTTTGTAATAATTTTGAATGTGTTTTAATTAGAGAAATAACATCTGTACAAGAACACAGAAAGATAAACCACACACACAAAAAAAAAACCAACACACACAATATTTTGTTGCATTAATAAGAAATAAAATAGAAATAAATGCAAAACTGTGTGAAGACTGATGCTTTAAGAATTGGTAAAATATCTCGTGCTGGGTAATTCCATTGACTGCAATTCAGGAAGAACACTGGATATACCAACATTGATATGACATATATTTTAGATTGCATTTATTATGTCTTATTAACTTTCCATAATTATTAATTAATGATGAGGTGGTGAACTTGTAGAATTGTTAAACTATTGGATTAAATACCTTGCTTTATTTCTTCTGATTCTTTATATTCTGAGTTCCAACACTATCCAAAGTGCCACATAGTGAGATTGAACCCAAACCTGTGTGAATGTGGAGTGAACTTCTTAACCACACCACTATACCTGGGCCTATATATATATATATATATATATATATATATATATATATATATATATATATATATATATATATATATATATATATATATATATCGTGATAAACAAGACAAATTTTAGCCATGCTGTAAAGGTGTAATGTGATTAGGCATTGACAATGTAAACAAATGTAATTTGTATTGTTTATCATTAGATATATATTACAATGTCTTATACACACTTCCTAGGGAAACCTTAATTGTTTGATTCCACCGAATCAAGGTTTGAGACTTCACTTATCAGATGTTAGTAAAAGAGCACATGTTGTTGGTCGGGTGAGGATGGGAACTAAAGGAATTGGGGATTATCTGAGAAATAATTGCAATATTTATGGAGACAAAGCTCTTGGTTTGTATCAGTAAACCATTTATAGCTTCGTTTGAAAGAAAGAGAGAGAAAGCTAATTGTCATTGTTGTATGTTATGTTAATCAGTGTGTCGATGCCTGTATAGCAAGGTAGAGAGAGCGAGACGGACAGACAGAGAAAATATAATGGTGATGAAGGTATAGAAGTGCCATCTTCCCTCTGCTGCACTTCTTCATTTCAAACCAATCCAGCATGGATAATCCAGCATGGATAATCTCTCAATCTTCTGTAATTTTCACAAATATTAAAGTAAGCATGAAATTGTTTGCTGCTCCCTTACATTTTTATTTTATTTATCTTTTTTTTTTTTTGTTTATCAACACTAAATCTATCACCGCTAACCACTATCACCACATTTAACACTACTACTACCACCACTACCACCACCACCACCACCACCACCACCACCATCACCACCATCATCATCATCATCATCACCACCAGAATCATCACTTATTATCAATCTTTTACTCATTGCCTATTAATGGCCACATCCTTGCTAAATTTAACACTGAATGAGCGAAGATATTTCTATGTGATTATAGCAATGATAAAGCTGATAAAACGGTTACACTCTGCTGAAAGCAGCAATGTTGAAACTATGAATAAACTTCTGCATTCCTTATATGGTAACGGCTGCTGACACTGTTAGCTCTTGCCATATATTTATGAAATTATTTAGCATTAAATGCAGTTATTAGTTAATTAACAAATTGAATCCCTGGAATATTTTCTGTTAATACTTTAAAATTATTTTACACGTCTGAATGCTCCTGTAACCACAGAATACATTGCTTGCTTAAAATGAACGACTGTAGTAAACAAGCAAGCACAAGAGAGCAAGAAGCACTTTTCACAGTCACTCACAGACATGCTCCCTCCAGTCTCATGCACGAAAGGGCTGGTAATCTAGAATACAGTAGCAGTTGTAGTTCTGACATGATCCATAGAATTCATGGAGCTTGTTTCCTAGTGTCCAAGACATATAATAGTGACCAAGGTCACAGCATTCCACTCTAAATTGAATGCCAGTCCATTGCAAGGCACTCGATTGAAGACTTTCTCTAGATCTCAAGTATAAGGGTTTATTCTTTGCTAAGTACTTCTCTTGTGGTTGCCTGACTATCAAAATAGTGTCAGTAGTGCTCCTTCCCCAGACAAAGCCAAACTGCACTTCTTCTAATCTAATTCTGCTCCTAATTAATTGGGCTATAACTCTCCTGGTCCAGGAGTTTGATGCCTCTATAATTGCTTCTATCTTAAGCACCACCCTTACTCTGATGACAGTTATGCTGCTTTGCCAGTCACTGGGTCTTACACATCCCTAGATGACCTGATTAACTCTGCTGGTGACCAGCCTGTATCCTACCTTGCTGAATATTATGAGCATCTCAGCTGTGATTCCAGATGGACCAGGGGCTTTCCAAGTTTCCATGTATTTAATTGCATTATCTACCATACTGTTGTCCACTAGGATAGCTGGTCCCTCTGTTGATTTCACATGAGGGAGACTCCCTTTGTCCCATTCATTCTCTACATTCAACAGTCTTGCATAGTAAGTTTTCCATGCCTTTTTTCTTGTCCACATCATTACGCGCAAGCATTCCATTATCCATCCACACACACTTCTCTCCAACAATATCTCAATTCTCACTGACACCCTGCTCTAGCAATCCAAATCACATCAAATCTTTGATCTTTGCACTGTAGGACATTGGCAAACCTCTTCTTTTCTGCTAGACAGATTGATGCCTAGCCTCCCTTTCAGCCCTTTCATATGATTCTGTGCTGCGGCCCCCTCTGTGAATGTTATTGTTCTGCTACTACATCATCCTTGGTCTGGCAGAGGTTTTGCTCCAACCACAAACTTGCTCTGTTGCCATTAATAGATTGTTCTGTAGGAACTTCCAGATGTCCTCTACATCATATGTCTCTATCTCTCCCTCTTTCTCATTGAAGGCCTCATTAAGGACATCTCTAAATCTCTGCCTGTTTTAAAGGATCTTTGAGCTTCCCCAACCTCCTTTTCCATATTGGATTGCATCTCAGGATCTTTCTGGCCCTAAGCCTGAAGTCACTAACCACTAACTTATGTTGAGTTGTACATTCTTTCTCTGGCAAATATTTTGCATTTATGAGCATATATCTATCCCCGTGTCTAGTGAGGATGTAGTCAATCTGGTTGGTGTATCCCCCAGATTGCTAAGTGGTCAGATGGTTGACCTAGTTTCTGAAGCTGGAGTTGCCGACCAGTAAGCCACGAACGAGCATTGCAAATCTCCAGCAGCCTTGCTATTCCTCATTTCTGGAGTGAAAGCCGTAGCTGTCATGCACCACACTGAAATCCATTGAAGTGTTTTCCAACATGTCTGTTGGAGTCCCCATGTCCATTGACAAGAGCGTCATTGTCTTTCATTGTTGAGTTAGTCCTCAGAAGAGATTTGTAGAAGTGGTCCTTCGACATATCTGCAAGTCTGGCATGTGGAGCATATGCAGAAATAACTGACACAGTTACATCAAACAAATAATCCCATCGCTAAATCCTGACTACCTCAATCACCTTATCCACACTAGGTACACATAGGTACTAGGAGAGTACCTATGCCACCTTGACCTTCATTGCTGCCTAACCATAAAAATTGTATCTATGCCCTTTGCCCATAAACTGTCTAACTCTATCATACCTCTTGGACAGCATACATCTACATGTCTCTGCTCAAGCATCTCAACTATCTCTCTAGACCTACCTTTCATAGTACCAACACTGATTGTGCCAACACTGATTGTGCCAACATTGATTGTGCCAACATTGATTGTGCCAGCTCTGAGCTTGGAGAACTGGAAAGAAGTTCAGGATGAAAACCTTTGGGGCCACGTGCTTAGCTAGAGAAAAATCTTTGGGGCCACATGCTTAGCTAGAGAAAAATCTTTGGGGCCACATGCTTAGCTAGAGAAAGATCTTTGGGGCCACATGCTTAGCTAGAGAAAAATCTTTGGGGCCACATGCTTAGCTAGAGAAAA
>NC_068989.1:96731920-96733249 GCF_001194135.2 Octopus bimaculoides
GTGCTTAGCTAGAGAAAAATCTTTGGGGCCACATGCTTAGCTAGAGAAAAATCTTTGGGGCCACATGCTTTGTTAGAGAAATAATGTTACAATTTTAGTTTTAAAATTTCTTCAGTCCTAGAGCCTAGATAATATTTTACTAAAACATATATACACATTTATACATATATGTATGTGAGGCAAAGTGGTTGAGTTCATTTTGAGCATTGGGCCTCACAGAGTCAAAATGGCTTCGTTCCTTTCGAGTGTTGGGCCTCATGGAGGCAATGACCAAGACCTTTGGCATTATGTAGTGCTTGAGCAAAATCAAGCCAAGCAAAATCACAATCATATCAGATACCAGTGTCACACAAATTAGCACCTGTGCCGGTGGCACATAAATGCATCTTGGTGTCATGCAAATGGCACGCATGCCAGTGGCACATAAAAGCACCCATTACACTCTCAGAGTGGTTGACATTAGGAAGGGCATCCAGCCATAGAAACCATGCCAATTCAGACTGGAGTCTGGTGCAGCCTTCCAGCTTGCGAGTCCTGGTCAAACCGTCCAACCCATGCCAGCATGGAAAAAACAGACGTTAAATGATGATGATAATGATATAGATAGATAGTTAGGTAGATAGATAGAAATATATATATGTATATTTGTGTATATATACACACGCATATTGTATGTGTATGCATATACATATAAATATAAGTATGTGGAAGTGTTTATATATATATATATATATATATATATATATATATATATAGTACTACTTTTTCTCGTGTTTTTTATTTTTCAACTTTGTTTCTTTTTTTCAGTAGGAGTAGCGTCTATTAAGGACAACTGAATTTTACTAAATGTGGATGAATGAGGTGAAAATATACGAAAAACACAAATGAGATAAACATGTTATGAATAGAGTAATTATGAGAAGCTGTATGAATAAGGTAAAAGATGTATGAATCTGAAAGATGTAGCTATAAACATCAAAGGAGGAATAATAATAGTAATGATAATAATAATGATAAATAAATAAATAAATAAATAAATGAATAAAACAACCAAAAGGCAAAAAAATGATATTCAGATAAAAACCATTGAATCAAATCTTCAAGGAAAGTAATCACTGACAGTACTTTCCACTGTGAATATAGCTTGGAAAAACACTGCGGAAACTGATTTGAAAAACAAAGTGAAAAATATGATATATATATATATATATATATATATATATATATTATATATATATATATATATACATATAATATGCAGATACATATGTATGTAGGGGTGTGGTTTTTAAAAATTCTATGTATCAATAGTTGGTAATTAGAACTAAA
>NC_068989.1:96735243-96745539 GCF_001194135.2 Octopus bimaculoides
TGTGTGTGTGTGTGTGTGTGTGTGTGTGTGTGTGTGTATGTATCTACAAATGTGGAATAGCTTGTAAAGAGGAGACAAAATCAATATAGATGTATTGGTAAAAGTATTGAATCAAGAAAAAAGACGTGGAGAAATAAAAATAAGAAAACTAGCAGAGTCTAGGTCAAAGGCTAATGCCAACACAAAGTTACTCCATTGATCAGCTGTGGAATCTTTGCTTTGCACAAGTTTGTTGTATGTTTTTGAGATGTTTTTATTGGTTTCTCAGCTTTGGATTTGTCAAATTCTTGACTGGAAACGGAAAAGGAACAATGAAGAATTTGGCCATTTTGTCATTTATAATATAACATTTTTCATGCCAGTTTTGTTTTCTTTTCTTCTTTCTTGTGTGATGGGAAAGAAATCTATTTTAATGTTCTTTTATACTGTGGTGCATCTTGGTTGAAATATTTTCTGAGGTAACTGGCACAAACACACACACACGTATGAAATAACTTTATTTACTTGTTGTTCTTATGTTAACATACTTTTGAGGAAAGAGAATTTGTAAATTGAAATGCCCCTAGTTTATGTGGGGTACTTATTTTATTAACTCAAGAAAGATGAAAGAGACTCTGGCAGGATTTGAACTCAAAATCTTTGGGTCTCTGATACTCTCCCACTTTTGCCAATCAATCACCTTAATTAATAATGTTATAAATAATAAAATAATAAAAGATTAATTAATACAATCTCCTTGTCTTAACATTGGGCAATAGTATGCAAGCAAGCATGATTTGTGTCCAACTTTCCATGTAAAACAGGGAATTATCGCCTTGCTTGAATACTTGCTGGAGCCTAGCAGCGGGAAGTTTAGACAGTGTCATGTGACAACTTGCTGGGGCTGCCTACTGGACCCTAGCAGCGGGAAATTTAGACAGTGTCACATGACAACTTGCTGGGGCAGCCTGCTGGAGCCTAGCAGCAGGTATAAAAAGGGGAATTTGACAAGACAATCAGTCGGACGCTGACACTCGTTGATGCTGCATCGAAGAGGCCAGGGAATAGAAGAAAGAAGACATGCACCCAACACCAGAGCTGAAGACACCTCCAAAAGGGGGGGGGCGCCACGTCAACACGGTAGAGGAGTAGGGACCGAAACCTGACGTGGTTCCTCCTGATGATGCCTTGAGCTAACTGGATCCTATAAAGAGCTGTTGTGGTAGCAGACCACGAAACATGGTTGAAATTCCTCCTGGGTAAGCAACAAGAAAGGCATCGAGCCATAGAAAATTTGTCTTAACAAATGCCACTTGACCTATGCAAGCATGGAAAAGTGGATGATGATGATGATGATGATGGTGGTGGTGGTGGTGGTGGTGGTGGCGGCAGTGGTGGTGATGATGAATAAATTTCTTTAACATCCTCTCATCTTCACAAGAAGCAGACCACAGTCTAAGAGATACACTGTGCACTAAACACTGCTCAAATCCACTTTTGCTATTTGTCCTTCTCCATGGTATGGTTAGTAAATTCACTAAAGCTACGCATTGCATCCTTTTGTCTTCACAAGAATGAGACCATCACCGAAAGTGTGTTGTGCACAAACACTGGTTTCCACTTCACTTTCACCATTGGTCCTTAGTCAACACACTGCATCTGGTTTGGTCATTATTCTTTGTCCATCACGTGTCCTTCACAAAACTCTACTAACTTGACCAGGCTTTGCAGCTTGATTCTCACGTCCAGCAACACATACAATCCTCTCAATGCAAAAGAACATTTTTCAATGCAATAGTCTGCACTCCTACAATTAACCTTTCTTTAATTGGTATTTATTAATAATGAAAATATTTATAATGACAGGCACAGACATGGCTGTGTGGATATGGAGTTTGCTTCATAGCTACATGGTTTGGGGTCCCATCTCACTTCTTGACACCTTGGGTAAGCATCTTGTACTATAGCCTCAGGTCAATCAATACCTTGGTAGTGGAAGTCATAGATGGAAACTAGAAGTGGTTGTATTAACCTCATACAGGGATGGTGACATCCAAGGGAATACTGGTTTGATACCTGGTATTATTTGGGAATGAAATTCCCTTAAAATAATTGCTATATATTAAGCCTATTAGTTCATATCCTATTAAATGAAGACAATAAAATGGAGAGTTGAAAGTTAATGATTATTTATTTATCAACAAGTTGGTAATCAGACTCAGTTGAATGCACAAATTTGTATTTTAATTATTGAGTATTAATGAAAACGGCTGTAAGAAGTAAAGATTACCAATTTGTTAATAATAAATGATTAACTTTCAACTCTATATTTTCTTTTCTCCATTTAACTGGATATGGACTATATATATATATATATATATATATATATATATACACATATATATATATGTACACACCAGAGTAAGCACATAAATGTGAAACAAGGTGAGAAAAATAGTACTCAAATACTGGAGGTAGAGTAATATGCTTTATTATTAAAGCTGAAAAACCATTACAAAAATATCACAAAAAACTGCTACTCAGAGTTTCACGTTCTTGTTTGTCAGGAAATTGTAATTACGATTCTTGATCACAACTACCCAATGAACAGGAATGTGAAACTCTGAGTAACAGAGTTTTGTGATAGTTTTGCAGCTTTAATAATAATAATAATAATAATAATATATATATATAATTCGTTTTTCTTAGAATGGTATATGTCAAAGCCAAGCACATACATAAAGCCATAAATCCCTTTGAAAATCCCTTTTGGACATAAAAATGTTGATTATTTATAGTTCAATATATTTGCTTTGAAATATACCATTCCAAAAAGAATTATTTCCTGTTCTCTCAAAAGTTTACCAAATTCTTCTGATATCAACAATACAGTTATAGATATAAAGATATCAACAATAGATATAAAGATATCAACAATAGATATAAAGATATCAACAATACAGTTATAGATATAAAGATACATCTTTTACTCTTTTACTCTTTTATTTATTTCAGTCATGTGACTGTGGCCATGCTGGAGCATCACCTTTAGTCAAACAAATCAACCCCAGAATTTATTCTTTGTAAGCCTAGTACTTATTTTATCAGTCTCTTTTGCCAAACTGCTAAGTTACAGGGACGCAGACACACCAAGATCAGTTGTCAAACGACGGAGGGGGAACAAACACAGACATACAAACATATATATTTAAGTAGCTTGCTTACCAATCACATGGTTCCGAGTTCAGTCCCACTGCATAGCACCTTGGGCAAGTGTCTTCTGCTATAGCCTTGGGCCGACCAAAGCTTTGTGAGTGGATTTGGTAGACGGAAACTGAAAGAAGTCCATCATATAAATATATATGTGTGTGTGCATGTGTATGTGTTTGTGTTTGTCCCACTCCCCCACTATCACTTGACAACTGATGCTGGTGTGTCCCTGTAACTTAGTGGTCCAGCAAAAGAGACCGATAGAATAAGTACTAGGCTTACAAAGAATAAGTCCTGGGGTCGATTTGCTCGACTAAAGGGGGTGCTCCAGCATGGTTGCAGTCAAATGACAAACAAATAAATAAAAGAATATGACGGGCTTCTTTCAGTTTCCATCTCCCAAATCCACTCACAAGGCTTTAGTTGGCCTGATGCTATACCAGATGACACTTGCTCAAGGTGCCATGCAGTGGGACTGAACCTGGAACCATGTGGTTGGTAGCAAGCTACTTACCACAAAGCCACTCCTGCACCTGTAATATATATATATATATATCATCATCATCATCATCTTTTAACACCCATTGTGTGTGTGTGTACGTTTTTGTGAAATACCATCTTAAAGTGGTGATCTTACGGTTCCATTCCCTGTAGACCAATACACCCTATTTTTCTGCACTTTCCACGAGCAGTCTTTAAAAACAAATAAGGGTTGGCAACAGGAAGGACAACTGATCATGACATAAAAGCTCAGTTAAATCTCTATCTGGTCAACACTTGTGTGGACCAGATGGACAGAAAACAAAGAAATAATTGAAAGATTATGTCAAAACTATTACAAAACTGAAATTATTTAATAAATCCTAAAATATCAATATTGTATTAATAGCAATTGTTTGTTTCTTACTGTTTTGGAGAACTAACAGGAATATAATGATATTGTTTTTGTGATTCAGGCAGAAGGCCATCGATTTTGAGGGGAAGGGGTTAGCCAATATCTCTAATTCAAGCATTTGTAG
Organism: Octopus bimaculoides; assembly: GCF_001194135.2. NCBI lineage: Eukaryota > Metazoa > Mollusca > Cephalopoda > Octopoda > Octopodidae > Octopus > Octopus bimaculoides. Next base: position 96,739,452 of record NC_068989.1, read on the forward strand.
TTTATTTTATTGACCTTGAAGGGATGAAAAGCAAAGCTGACCTCAGTGGGATATGAACTCAGAATATAACTAAAATAAATGCCATAAAACATTCCTTTCTGACATTCTAACAATTCTTCTAATCCCCCCCCCACCGCCCCCTATTCATACTAATATTGAAATACATTTTATAATCTCATTTGCTTGTGTTCATTTTTTTACTTTTTCTTTTATTGATTATGATACATTTATATTTTATGGCTGAATGTACTCTCTCTCTCTCTCTCTCTCTCTCTCTCTCTGTGTATATATATTTATATATATTTATATATTTATATATATACGACCGTCTTAACAATGAGTGTTATTGATTGTCATAAATATATGTCTTATTGTGTATAGAACTGAAAGTTTTGTCCCAAATGTTTCAGGAATCTGAGATCATGACCCAAATTCTCTTCTCAAGCCATTTCGCAGGCAGAAATGCCTTGAAGAAAAACATAATTACCGCACACCAATCTGTTATTACTTTCTCTCTCTCTTTTGCTATATTCTTAACTCAACTTCTCTTCCTCCCACCCTACACAGACCAAACTGTCCTTCACTTCTCCCAGTTCCTCCATCACCATCACCTCTGTAGTGATGGCCATGATTTCAAGATAGTCCCAACTCAAGGCTTGCCACTTTACCCGACAGAGATACGCCCCCCCCCACCACCACCACCACCATCATCACCACTGCTATTCAAGCTGTACTTGCTTGTACTTTGATCACCCATCAGCCTTACCTACTCTGTCTCTACCCTACCCCTCCAACACATTGTTTTTACGTGCTTTCCATCAACTTCAATTCAACCTCCCCACCTCCTGCATCTTCCTTTAAATGCACCTACTACCTACATGGCCTACTGAACTGTATCTCTTTCCCTACTCAACCTGTTTCTTTTCCTTGCTCTTGCTCATCCTGTTGCACCTGTCGCTTCATCCCTAACTCCCCTCAGCCACTTCTTCCATGTCACTGATTCTTTCACTTGCACCTCCAGTTATCTGATCTACTACATCCCCTTCTCTCTCTCTCTCTGCCCCTCTCCATACGTTGGACAAACTGATTAGTGCTTGGGTGATTTGTTGTTTTAAATTTTTTTTCAGACATCAAACTTGGTATTGACACCCCAATCTTGTAATATCTCTGCTGCTCAGCTAGTCATTCCCTGCAACATTTGCAGACTATGTTCAGACTGCTTTTGCACAGGGACCACTTGGGCTCCTGACTCTGTTTGGAGCAAGAATTAATTATCTCTCCAGATTTCAGTCTTTCATGATATAAATTCTCCACCCCTTTTCCTTTAAATCCCTCTGTCACCAGCCTACACCCCCCACTTACATTCCCACTGTTTCCTGAAATTCTACTCTACACCCATCCACACTACACCATTGAACTCATTACCCATCACCACACACGCACCAACATGTTCAGACAGCATATACAGACACACTTTTTTCCGACCTTACACACACACTTCCATTCCAGTCCTCAGTGTAACCCATCTTCTCACATACAGTGCCAAGTATATGATAATACCCCTACACTTCTCAGCACTTACTACTTTTCTTGCCTCTATTCCAAATGACACCTCTATCCAGTATGACACACACATAACATTCTCATACGTATGCACAGACAGAAAACAGCACACATACATATGCATGTACACTTTACATTAGTACAAGCAGACATACTAGATATGCACACTATAGCTTCATATGCACACAAGCTCTTACACATGCGTACATATCAGATCACCTCATACATACGCACACACAGAAACAGGAAAAGGGACACGCACATGCACATGCACTATGGACAAACGTATATGCACACGTACACATGTGCATGCATATGCACACCCATCTGATTAACCTCACACACACACACACACACATAAACAGAAACAAGGACACACACATAGACATGCACAAACACACAGTAACTTCATACACACACACATTCATAGTTGTCTCCGTTGTCACCTATGCCTGAAGATACTCCTCACAGTTCTCTCCCTTGCCACTCACACCTCTAGCAACCTCTTCCTGCTTCTGGTCATTTCAGCATGAACTGACCATCCTACTTTTCTTCTTTTCTCTCTCCACAATTTCTCTCCTCATCTGTTCTTTTTGTAGAAGAGAATATGCTCTAAAAGACAGTTTCTTCTATCCTCTGGATTTTAAAAACTCATTTTCATGTTATTTATAAGTTTTGCACAATATATATATATATGTATATATCATCGTCATCATTTAACGTCCGTTCTCCATGCTGGCATGGGTTGGACAGTTTGACTGGGCTGGCATGCTGGAAGGCTGCAGCAAGCTCCAGTCTGATTTGGTTTGGTTTTCTATGGCTGGGTGCCCTTCCTAACACCAACCACTCTGAGAGTGTAATGGGTGCTTTTGCGTGCCACTGGCACAGGTGCCATTTGCCTGACACCAGTATCTGCCATGACTGTGATTTTGCTCGGCTTGGTGGGTCTTCTTCTCAAGCATGACATAATGCCAAAGGTCTTGGTCATTGCTTTTGCATGGCACAACTCTTGTAAGGAACACGGCCACTTTGCCTCCATGAGGCCCAACATTCAAAGGTTCATTTTTTACGTGCCACCAGCATGGGTGCACTTGGTTTGACAGATTCTCTTAAGCAGAGCACATCGCAAAAGGTCTCGGTCACTAGTCATCGCTTCTGTTAGGTTCAAAGTTCGAAGATCACACTTCACCACCTCGTCCCATGTCTTCCTGGGTCTACCTCTACCACATGTTCCCTCCACAGTTAGAGATCGGCACTTCTTTTCACAGCTCTGCTCATCCATATGCATCACGTGACCATACCAGTGCAGTTGTCTTTCTTGCACATCACATTTGTTGCCTTTTATGCCTAACTTTTCTCTCAAGATGCTTACATTCTGTTGAACATACACAGTTGCATTGCACATCCAGTGAAGCATACTGACTTCATTTCTCTCAAGCCTATACATGTCCTCGGTGGTCACAGCCCATATTTCACTGCTATGCAGCATAGCTATTCATACAAAGGTATCAAACAATCTGCCTTTCACTCTGAGAGAGAGGCCCTTTGTTGCCAGCAGGGGTAGGAATTCTCTGAACTTTGCCCAACCTAATCTTATTCTCACAGCTACGCTCTCGGAGCATCCACTTCTACTACTAGCCTGGTCGCCTAGATATCAGAAGCCATCTACAACCTCTAGCTTGTCCCCCTGGCAGTTGATGAAGTCTATTTTCTGCACATGTTCAGCATCTGTTATGCCTGTGTACCTTCCACATACAAAAGTTAGTTTCTCTGTTAACCTTCCTCTGATATTGCTGCATCTTTTGTGTGTCCAAAACTTACACCAGGTGCATCTTATGGAGTTTCTACCTACAACTTTTCTACAGATTGATCAGGGCCATCTACCTGAGGGGATTTGTGATTTGTCTGCCTTCCTACTTACTATGACTTTGGTTTTTGCTAGGTTAACTCTAAGGCCCTTTGATTCTAGACCTTGTTTCAGCACCTGGAACTTCTTCTCTAGCTCAGATAGTTATTCAGGTATAAGAGCCAGGTCATCAGCATAGAGGAGCTCCCAGGGGCAGCCTGTCTTGAATTCCTCTGTTATTGCCTGGGGGACTATGATGAACAAGAGCACTGATCCTTGGTGAACCCCTACTTGTACCCTGAATTCTTTGTGTACTCATTGCTCACTCTCACCTTACTGGTAGCCTCCCTGTACATGGTTTGTACAGCTCTCGCCAACCACTCATCTATCCCCAGTTTCTGCATTGATCACCAGATAAGGGATCGGGGGGACCCTGTCAAAGGCTTTCTCCAAGTCAGCAAAAGCCAAATACAGAGGTTTATCTTTGGCTGGGTATTTCTCCTGCAGTTGTCTTACTAGAAATATGGCATCAGTAGCGCTTCTACCTGGCACAAAACCAAACTGCATTTCATCTAGACTAACTCTCTCCCTGATTAGTCGGGCTATGACTCTCTCCGCAATACACACACACATGCGCACACCCATGCATGCACGCGCGCACGCACACACAATTCATTCTCCTGCTATTCTGAGTTTCTTGCTTTGTGTATTCGCTCAGACACCCAAAATGTCTTGTTACTTAAATGAATGCACAGAGAATTATAAAACATAAGCTCTAATAATCGTTTGTGCGTGTGTTTTGGAACAGTAGTTTTTTTCATTTTAATTATTGTATTTGAGAATATAAGCTATAATTAGTTATGATCAGTGTTCTCCCAATGCCATGTATCTGTGCAAGTGCACATTTTGCAGCTAGAAGTTTCACAGAACATAATTTCTGCAAACCTCCAAAGCAAAGTGTTATAGAGAACATTAGTTATGACTTGTTACAAATGAAGAGTCACAGAATCTACCTGGAGTATAGAAACTATGTTCAGGAATTTCTTTCCAAATATATTTAGTTTCCTTCGTCAGCTGTCTTCCTGGTGTTACTTGCTTCTTATTTAATAATCTCTTTAAATATCTCCATCTTTGGCTCTGTGATTAGGGATCTTCACATTGCAACCAACCATGAGCCATGTTCTTCTGAATTCAATTCCACACTTGTGTTTTCAACTGACTAATGCTTTTTGATTGGAATTTATTTGTCTAAAGAAACTACAAAGATGAAAATCTCCATTGTTTTCAATATCAAGTATTCTAGTTGTTTGATTAACTGATAAGCTGACTAATGGAATTATACTGTAACTAGCTAAGCCATAAAAGCTGGAGAAAGTTCAAGAATTTATTACTTCTACTTGGTAACTAAAAGTTTTCCTCTCAATGAAAGGCAGATCGTATGATGTTTGTGTATGAACTGCAATGCTTTGGTGAAATGTGAGTCTCAAATGTAGAGGACTTGTGGAAACTAGAAAGAAATAATGTTGGCATACTCTAGTGGATATGCAATGTCAGCATGCATGAACAGCCAAGCGCAAATATGTTGAGAGAAAAACTAGGTATAAGAATAATTAGATAGTAATGGCTAATCTTAAGATTTTGAGCCATATGCACTAAACTACAAAGAACTGAGATGATTGCAGTGCTTGGGGAAATCTGTCCATCCTGACAAAACTGATGTACTGAAAGCATAATGTGTATACACACAACTGGACCTGTCACTGAACTTGTCCTTATTAAGCCTTCCTCATCATCCCTATTACCTATCCTTCAGTTACTCTCCTAACTATCACAGTATTCTGCTGTTGCTTCTGAAATTAAATGAGAACAGTGCTGTGTATTCTATCGTTCTTTTCTGTGCTACTAGTTTTCTCTCCCTGTGACATCTATCCGCCATTTTAGTATCATCCCTCTCACTCGTATGTTCCATTGCTCACCCTTTCCTTGCTACCAGTTATCTCTCCCTCTGCCCTGAGCCACTTCCTATTCACTTATCCTTATGTACCTCTAACCAAATCCACACTTTACATCTTTCACTTCCTCCACAGTATTACAAACTAAATAAACACTGCCCCCCCCCCATCATCTCTCTTCCTCTCATCCTTTCATTGTCTGCTGTATTATTCTAATGCCCTTCATTCTTTCTGTACTGCTAATCATCACTTCTTCTTTCTTACCTTCCCTAAAACTCATATTTAGCACTGACCCTTGCTCACCATTCACTACATTCACACCTATCCCTACCTCTGTCTCTAACCATCCCTCACTCTCCCCATACACTCTAAACACTCACTCTTCTTAATTCTGTCTCTGTCTGGTAACTTAAGGGCTCTGATACCTTGTCTTTATCTCTCTTTCCAACTCCATCCTGCTCACTCCCACCGACTCATATATCAGGTGAGGTAGCCAATTATTGCAAGTATAGCAAGAAACCTAACATAAAGATACCATTTTATTTCCTATGCTACCATTCAGTGAAGGGGTTTCTTGACATGGGGTTTCAGACGTGAGTGTGTGTGTGACACTATTGTTTGCATGTATGAGCAAGTGTGTATGTTTGTATGTCCTGTTTTCAGTTGTGTGTATGAGGTCCACCTAATAAAGTGTGTGTGTATGAAGCCAATATGTGTGTGTGTATAC
>NC_068989.1:96745924-96758684 GCF_001194135.2 Octopus bimaculoides
AACAAAGATCTTTCCCTAAGAGTAAAGGGCAGACTGTATGATGTTTGTGTTAGAATTGCAATGCTACATAATAGTGAAACATAGGCATTCAAATGCAGAGGACCTGAGAAAGCTGGAAAGAAATGAAACAAGCCATGCCCCACTAGATGTGCAATGTAAGTGTGCATGAAAGAATTAGTTCAAAGGTGCTGAGTGAAAAAAGAAGAAAAACTGGGCATTAGAGGAATCAGTTGTTATCTGCAAGAAAGAAGACGACACTGGGATGGACATGTGATGCATCTGAATGAGGGCAGCCGTATAAAGAAATGTCGATTGCTAAATGTGGGCTGGAACTTGCAGAAAAGGGAGACCCAGGAAGACATGGAATGAAGTAGTTAAGGCTGACCTCTGCACTCTGAGTCTGACGTAGGAGATGACAAATAACTGGGATCTCTGGTGATATGAGCTTCTCAAAGAAAGCTACCCTTGTCAATGAAACTGAGTTTTGACAGGACTATGTATTTTGCTCACCATCCATGTTACAGTGACTCATCTCCCCTCAGCTCACACAGACTATGAAACCATGTCATCCTTCTCTCTTGTCCTCCTTCCTGACAATTGTATCATCTTTGCTGGGGCTCCTACTTGCCGCCACTTCCTTTTCTGCATCTTTCTATCACACCCAACTCATAGCTTTTTGCTCATTCACCTCTCAACTCTATCCATTTTGGCAGTCTGCCTCCTCATCCTCTCATTCTTCTCATCCAATCTTGCACCTTGTACCTTGTGGGGGGGGGGCATCTAGACACCACATTGCCATTAACTATTTCTTGTAGCTCTTATTGTTCATTTTCCCCTCTTCCTCTAATAGACGTGAGTAGCCATGCAGATCCTCTGCAAAAATCTGCACTGTCCCCCACCACCACCACCTCATAGTTCAGTCCCTTCCCCCCTAGCATGAAGCAGACCCCCTTATACCAAAGTTTATAATTCTATGAGCTGCATGGCAATTTCAATAGTGCAGGTGGCATGGGAAAAAAAGCATCCGTTCCATTTTATAAAGTGGGTTTGTGTTAAGGAGAAGCATTCAGCTTCAGAAATCACGTCCAAACAGGCACTGAAGCACAATGCCATCCTTTGATACATTGGATCCTGTCAAACCATCTGACCCATGCCAGCATAGAATGCAGATGTTAAATGATGATGATACCACAGGCTTCTTTACAGTCTCTCTCTACCAAATTCACTCACAAGGTTTTGGTCAGCCTAGGGTTATAGTAGAAAGCACTTGCCCAAGGTGTCATGCAGTGAAACTAAATCTAAAACTGTTGTCTCAAATTTAGTTCCATAGATATGGAGGCAGTTTGTGATTCATTTTGTTGGGGTTCAACCTTCAATTCCAGACAGCATCTCTTATGCATGTTTTTGTTTTTATAAAAATCTTATTTAATTTGGAGACAATGAAAATACTTTTTCAAAAGCATGGTTGCTATTATTTTTATTATTATTATTATTATTAGTTGTTGTTGTTGTTTTGCTCCAAACCAGTTAAACCCGATTTAAGGTGTTTCAGCTCCTTTTCAGACATACTATTCCAAAGTCAACACACTCAAATGCAGTTAGTTTTTCTTTCCCAGACCAATTACTTTATTTATTCCCTATGGAGCATAGGCCATTAATGACTTTTCTCCACTTTTCTCAACCCTGGGATTGTCATTTCTACTTTCCTCCAGTTTGAACTCTGCCTCTGTCTCCTTCCTCAAGTTATTTTTAGGGCATCCTTTCTTCTGCCTCCCTTGTGGTGGGTTCCTCTTTCAAGTCTTGTTGGTTTGGGATTATCATTAATGCTTCTATAACTTTTTCTTGGTAGGGTTAGGGTTAGTCCTCTGCAAATATTATCCCACTCTCTCATTCTGGGTCTGCCCCTTGCTCTCCTACTGGTTGAATCAGCTTCAAGAATATATATTGTAATTTTTTCCTGTGATTTTCTATTCACATGTCTGCTAGTATTGGAGCTGAGACCTCTGAATATAAAAAGTAGCAGCTCCACCTGCAAAGATTGCCTGATTCCTAAGCCAAACAGCCTGATGAGCAACATTATTGCAGAGATCCTTCAAATAACACCCATCTCTCTCACCTCATTTCAGTGAAACACCTTTAATGCTAATACAGTTATATTTCCCAGGCTGCTAACCCCATCTTTGGAGATGTAAAAAAGAAAGAAAAGAAAAGAAAAAATACTTAATATTTTGCTTCTACAATATTTCGATCTGTTTGATGTCCAATCGACATGTAAATATTAAAGTTAGTTTTATCTCTAAAGATAATGTTAATAGTTTGAAAAATTTCTAATCTTATTAACAAATCAACTGAGACAGTTAGACATTTAATCTTTAATACTCCTGGGAAAAAGATGAACTTTCCAGCTTTCTATTTCTGCAGCTTTATAAAATAAATCTCAGGCTTTCATGTTTATGCAAGAAATATCTATTTATTTCTTCAGCAGAGAGAGAGAGAGAGCTGGAGTTAGTACAGATTTTTGATAAATTTGGTACAGGAAATATCAAGCCTCGCTTCCTATTAAGAATGATTCCTCACCCAAAGCATGATAACATCTCTTGGACTTCATTTCTATTTTTTTTTCATGTTTAAATATTAAAGAAAAAGTTTAAATAGTAAAGAAAAGTAATTCTATATAGTGCATTAGTATGAATTGTATCAAAAGGTTTTTTGATACAATAACCCGTCGGTTACCAAAAAAAAAAAAAATGTAAATGAAAAGAAATGAAAAATATTATAGTATATTCAGATGTTGAAGAAAAATTAAGTAGAAAAGACGTATTTTGTTGATGTTTTTGTAATTAAAGTTTGTACAGATATTTTGATTGTTGTTAGTTTTGAATTATACTAAATGAAAAAATAGGAATTGATATGAAACCTATCAACTCTCGAAATGTGTTGAATTCTTTTGTTGGTTTCAGTCTTTTGACTGCAGCCAATCTGGGACATACCTCCATTCTTTCAAAACGTTTCAATCTCTTACATATCGGTAGAGTTGTCTAGTGTAACTGACACCTTTCGGTGATTGTATCTTCTTAATATTCCATTGGAATCATTTGGTGGATAAGGCAGTCTTTATTGTGGTTTTATAGCTAGCTTTAGAGGAAAGGTCGGTGCCTGTGGCCTTTGTGAACCTTCTGACACCAGTAAAATTAAAACTATTAACATTCTGCTGAAAGTGTTGTAATGGAATACCTGCAGGAAAGACACAGACAGGAAAATGAAGGATTGGGTAGTGGCTAGTGTAGAGTTTCAAAGGTTGGACAAAACATGAGTGAGGAGGGGAAGGGAGAGACAAGTGAGTTGGGAATACTTGAATGGAGGTGGCATGAGACCAACCAGACTGAGAAACAGAGGCCATTATAGTAGCATCATCACCATCGCTATCATTTAACATTTGTTTTCCTTGCTGGCATGGGTTGGACAGGTTGACTGAAAATTAGTAAGCTGCATCAGGTTCCATTCTGATTTGGCAAGGTTTATATGTCTGGATGCCCTTCTTAATTCCATCCACTCCAAGAGTGTAGTGGGTATTTTTTACATGCCACCAGCATAGGTGCCATTGACCTGACACCAACATCTGCCACAACTACGGTCTATACAAGCACGGTATATCACCAAAGGTCTTGCTTACCCATCACTGCCTCCATCACGCCCAACGCTTGAACGGTGCTTTTTACATGCCAGTCAGACGGCACTAGCATCAGCCACAACTACGATTTTACTTGGCTCAACAGGTCTTCACAAGCACAGCATATCATGCAACATTTGAAGGGTACTTTTAACAGACCAGTTACATGACACTGGCAAAAGTCTTGGTCACTTGTCACTGCCTCCATGAGGCCCAACATTCAGAGATCATGCTTCACTACCTCATCCCACGTCTTCTTGGGTCTACCTCTTCCACAGGTTCCCTTCCACCATTGGAGTGCAACACTTCTTCCCTCAGCTCTCCTCGTCCACACATCACATGACCATCCCAGCACAGCTGTCTCTCTTGCACATCACATCTGATGCCTCCTATATCCAACTTGTCTCTCAGGATGCTTACACTCAGTCATGCATGCACACTGACATTACACATCCAGTGAAGCATACTAGCTTCATTTCTTACAAGCCTACACATCTCCTTCACAGTTGCAGCCCATGTTACACTGCCGTGTAGCATGGCTGTTCGCATGCAGGCATCATACAATCTGAGCAGGAGGTCCTTTCTTTCCAGCAAAGGTAGGAGCTCTCAGCCTATTTGTATTCTAGCAGCTATGCTCCTGGAGCATCCCCCCCCCCACTACTAACTTGGTTACCTAGGTAACGGAAGCTATCGACTACTTCTAATTTTTAGAGAAAAGAGGAGAAAGCACAGCTGTGGGTCAAGCCTGGAGAATGTCTAAGTATAACTTTCTACCAATAAGTCAGTCAGACGGTTGTTCCTTGGACACAGTCTAGGAAATTTGTGTTTGTAGCAGTGATACTGTCCCAGGTGTGAGAATAAAAGTCTAATATAGGTCACAACTGGGCTTGGTTGATAGGCTTGAGGTATCTAGTTATATCCTTCCGTGTTCTGATTTCATTTCCTGCTCAGGTCAACTTATCCTTTCAACCCTCCATCACTGACAAGAATGACAAGAGGTGTGGCCTTGTGCCTGGGTTAGAAACCAATATTCCATTTGAGGGAATAATTCAAATTCTATTCTTTGAGAACTCAGTATTATAAACGGAAATCTTGAGAAAGTTATTAGGTATTAGTGCTGGAAATTTAATTCAAATTAAGATCCAATCTTCAATGAATCAATAATGCTAATGGTAAGCAAATTTTCTTGCCTAAAATAACAATCATAATTGACTAGTCATCTGATAAACTTCTCCCTCTTCCAAAAAGTCCTTAGAGAATCTCTGTGTTACTTCTATAAGTATGAGAATTGCTTATATTTTAGTTTCCCTCAATATTATGACTACCATTGCCATTAACTCTGCCATTAACTGGTGCCAGCAGCATCTCCTCTCTAACTCTAAAAAAAAAAGAGAAATATGCACTATTACTGTTGCATATTCCATTATTACCAGAACAATTTTAACACACCATAAATGTTTCTTTGGCTCAACTCAAAATAATTTCGTGTCTACTTTAATTTTGCCTCTTGATTGTAAATGTTTCTTATCATTTTTTTCTCAATTTTTTTTTTTTTTAAACAATGAAAGCAATCTATGCCATTATTTAGATCCAGAATTAAATTATATCTTTTGGGAACATAATTTAATTTATTATATCTAACAGAAGTGCAAATTCCTCATTTAAAACAATGACAGGAAACAGCAGAATGTTCCAGCGCCATTCTTTTAATTTTCTCTAGTTTAGGGAAATTTTTTGGCTCTTGTTTTTTACTTATTTTTTTCTTCCTTCATTATACATTTTTTAGTTCTATAAGATATTCTATCCTTCCATAGAAATAAGGAACTTACTACTAAACAGCAAAAATGCTCAAACTTATCTCTTGTGTTTACAAATTCTATTCATTGCTTGATTAACAATTAATACAGTGTTAATAATTGCCTCACAAATAAAATTACATACATATCTGGATGCATGTATGTACACATGTTTACTTGTGTGCATGCATGCAAACATTTATATATTACCATCATGTTTATCTATCTATCTATCTTTCTCTCTCTCTCTCTCTCTATATATATATATATTACATGCACACACACATGCATACACACACACACACACACACACACACACACATGGAGAGAGAGGAAGTTTAAAGTATTAGTTATGAGCAAGGGTTTTGAAGTTGACAACTACCATGAGGTTTCCAAGACATTATTTCAATATACTTATATATACTATCAGTAAAATGATCCATCTGAACAGAAAAAAATAATAATAATAAATAGAAAAGAAAAAGAAATTAAATACAACCGCTTCCTGCCAAATTTTTATCTTCTGTTCAATGAAATATTTTCTGACTGATTTTGTTCTTGGCCCCAGAAACCAAAGCTGTGCATTTCTGAATTCAAGAGTTATTATTGCTGTCAGACAACAAAAACAAAGAATGAAATTAAAAGTCCCAAAATAGATTTTGATTGGAAGCAGAATGTATGGGCTAAACACTATTGATATGGGCTTCTCATAGTTTGATTTTTGCTTTCTTTAATATTTGTTTTGTTTTATTTTTTCCCCTTGCTGATCAACATAATAAAAGTCAATTCTGATTTTATTATTGCTCTTGCTGTTCTTTGCAATGCTTCCCTTCAGCCCATTCACACACACACACACACACACACACACCCTTTAATATAAAAGTTAGCTATTATTTATAGCCTTTGTTTCCTTTTCTTTTAGTATATAATTTTTTTTTATGTGTGTATATATATATATATATATATATATATATATATATATATATATATATATATATTCCTTTCTTCAAACATAAAAGATTGATCAAAAAGTAATTGTGTGAAAAGAAAGAAATAAGGATGCAAAACAAAAATACATTTATAAAAACAAAAAAATCATTAAGATCAAGATAGAGTCTAAATAAATACTATAAACAATATAAAAAGAATAAAATAAGACATGTTTAATATGCTTTCCTGTATTATATATACCAGGATTGTTGTACTATTCTCGTGGCTAAAGAATTAGTTTTAAATGACAGTAGGAAATTTCTTTCAAGAATGACAAGCCAAATATTAGGTTGAAGATTGATGTTGCTTGTATGTTGTTTCATGGATGTGTAATAATAAATATGAGGAATATGGTAAATATGCTTTGTGAGATGAAATGGGCTTAGATAGATAAAGAGAGAGAGAGAGAGAGAGAGAGAGAGAGAGAAAGAATCCCTTTACCTAGAAATTATGGTGAAAAGGGAATGGATCTAGGAATGAGATAAAAAAAAATTATATGACAGATATGAGTAAAATAAAAAGAATATCCATCGGCATAAAAGGTTTTGATGGCTTTGCAAGATTTTACTTTTATTCTTTCAAAGTCAGCCATAAATCAAGAAGGAATCAGCCTTTTGTGTGTGTGAGCACTTGGGTTTTTTGTTTTTGTTTTTCCTTATATTGCAGTGAAGCTTTATATTTTACTTGCAGTTTGCATCTCTCTTTCTCTTTACATGTGTGTATGTGCATTTATACATGTGTGTGTATATGTTATGTGTGTGTATGTTATGTGTATACATGAAGTGCGTGTGTATGTGTACATGTTATGTGTATGGCTACACACACACACACACACATAGTCTACAAATAACAAAAATCATGGTTAACACGTTCTGCAATATTATGCAAATATTTATGATTCCAGTATAGTAGTCTTTCTTCTCATAGTTCCTGCCGTCTAAACTACCTATTCATTACTTCTATTCAGATTCAAAATAAGATTAGCTTTTATATCGACTTTGTAAAATGGATATTGTTGCATGCAAGTTTTCTGGAAGGTGTAACATTGAGTCTCCTGTATGAATTCCTTTGATATCTGGCTTCGGTTCCTCAAAATTATTCTTCACTTATTAGAGAGTCGTTATTCAATATCTGTTTCAGATGCGATCATTTTCCTATATTCATTGCAACTTATCACATAAAACCTTGGCTGTATCAATATCACAAGCTGTATAGATATAAATAACCAATAATATAGATGGTTCTAGATAAATCACCTGATTTGTTTGAACATCATTTGCTTATCCAGGCAAACGTATGCTTCTAACAGTGAAAATCTTTTAAATAAACATGAATTAATCATTTCCTTCTTTAATCCTAAAACTAATCTGAATGCCATTGTTTAACTCTGCTCTATTTGAAAGACATAAACAATATATAAAGTGACACTGGAAGACATGTTTCACCTTCAATGCAATCATGTTAATATTATTTGCTAAAAGATAAGGGCAGAAAATTCATAGAATCATTAGTAGCAATCGAAATATGTTTGTTCTGAGTTTGAATCTTGTCACAGTCAACTTTTCTGATTAGTCCTTCCTGGATTAATAAAAGAATCCTTCAGATACACTCTCAGGGGATCTGATCAACTACACAGACCAACTCTCATTTTTTTAATCGCACTGGAAAGGGTGACACCAATGGCGCTTAGTACAAATGAAAGAAAGGCAGGAAGTTGTTCTAAAAGTGGAAAGCTGTCCCAGTAAACTCCACAGAAAGGACAAAATGGCCAGGTGGTTACATTAAGTGGTCTTACTACGGGACAAGGCTGGAATCCATGTAACAGGCTTCAGCACAGCTTCTTTTCATCCAGTTTCACTTACAAAGCTTGGGTCAACCTGAGTAAAGATATGATAGAGTAGGATTGAACCTGAACCTCATAGTTGTGAAGGTAACATCTTAACCATCAAACATACCTGTATCCTACTATTTACAAGTAAAGGATAATGAAATGATAGAAATGGTTGTACAAATTGCATTTCTGTATTTAGTTAAGTTGCCTTATATTGTGAGTTCAAATCTCACTTGGGTTAACTTTTCTATAACCATCTAAAACAAAATAATTACCACTGTCATATTGCGATTAATCTAGTCAGTTGTCTCTCTTCCTTACAAATTTGTGACTTGCTAACCATTTGTTAGAAAAATTCAGACAAAATGCTTCGTGGCATTTCTTCTGAATTAACGTTTTAAGTTCAGATTTCACTGAGGTCAACTTTGCTTATCAACCTTTCAAAGTCAAAAAACAGAAATTACCAGTTGAGCACTGGGGTCGATGTAATCAGCCAGCCCCCTTTCCCCAAAATGTCATGCCTTGTGTCTGTAGTAGAAAGAATAATTTATTGCAAGCATCCTCTCTAGAGTTAAAGAAGAATAGTACCCAACTGTAAAAAAATATATGCCAAGCCCATCACGTGCATTACAATGGTGGCTGGGTTTTCTCTGTTGGTGTGTATGTGTGTGCCAGATAATGAAGGACAGTAGAAGGTAATGACATGCTACATGACCCATTCAACTCATGCCAGCATGGAAAACAGAAGCGAAATGATGATAAGAATGATAATTATGATGACAACAACAATAATGCTGAAAGCTATGATGATGATGATGATGACAGTGATAGAAGAAGGGTTTACCTTGTATTACACAAACTGAAACAGATATTTATATCACCTCTGGTTAGAACGCCATATCATTGCAGGTAACATTCCTGTTCCTGATAGCTATATGAAATGAGGTTTTATAGAATAAATTGAAATTCCTGTAACATATTTAACCTTATGACCCCACCAGGCTTGCAATCTTACAGTTATCCATCTGCCATTTCACCTCTACAACATGTATGAAGTTTTCAAATTTATGGCACATAGATTCTCGTTTTGGAGAGAGTACAGAGCTTGTTAAGCAAGATTTGGCTGCTAAATTGAATCGGTAAAAGAAATATGTAGAAATTTCTTTGTTTGCTTATGTAGCTCTTTGTCTGACAGCAAGGCAGCTAGATATCTGAAAATCATTTTCTAAATATCAACAAGGGTAGAATTAATAGAATGAATCTGCTAGAAGGCACATCGTTTAAGAACAAAGAGGCTTTTAGTAATAAGAACTGAAAATGCAGAGAATATCCTGCTTTTCTTTGAATTATGGCTTGATTTTATCAAAGAAATATATATGGAATACAGCTATATAAGTGATATTTCATGGAAGCTTTATATTTTATCTTAGTCATATCAATTGGAGATGTCCTGAAATTCTAAGTGATTCAATTTGGTACTTTTTGACTGAATATGTTTGTCTTTTCCAATTTATCAAAGTTTTCCAGTCATATTACTTGTTGTTGTTGTTGTTGTGTAGTGCCAGGTCATGCATGATCAGGCAGTCCTTTAATACACAAGTCATTGACTGAGCCCAAACATCCATCATCCCAGTCATCCCATGTCCTCATCCACCCAGCTGAGGACCATATTGCACAACCTGACATATGGGGGAGAATCATGACACTCCCTAAGGGTCATAAAGTGTGACACTCTAGACATGTTACACTTCCTAAATTTTATTCTTGGTTCCACTGGTTAATATCTTCCTTCGGTTGGTATAATTAGGTCAATCAGGGGCAGCTAAATGCTCAAACATCCATCTATTGTCTCCTGGGAGGATTGAAGGGGTAAAGTTCTAAGGCACTTCCTCCATAGATTCCATTCAGAAGCAACCATCATTACACTTTCTTGCTGGATCCCCAATTATGACCAACTGAAACTATGGATATTATCCAACTATCTCATTCTTGGCCTGCCCCTAGCATTCTGCTGGTTGGTTTGGTTTGATGATTCTGTTTTGCGATTCTTTCCTGTGACATTCTAATCATATCCCCAAATTGCTAGAGTTGTGACCTTTCAATGCAGGAAAGTAGCACTTCAACCTGCAGAGACTCCCTGAGCTATGAATCCTGTTGAGTATTGATACTCCAGAGATCCTTTGGAAGAATCCCATTTCAGCTGTTTGTATTCACTTGTATGTCCAAAACATGACATTGTATTTTTTCTTAATTGATTTGTGCCCCATAACTGGCTATAAAATTATCAATGCATTCAGGTTGACTTTCATTTGAATCTGGATTAGAGCCAAAATTTATTTTCTTCTTCTGCCAGAATATGAATGCATTGTAAGTAAAAGATATGAAACCATCTGAACCGAGAATAAAATTTAGAAAGTGCAACATGTCCAGAGTGTCACACTTTATGACCCAAACAGAAAGTAATATGTCTGGACTGTCATAATTTATTCCAATATGTCAGGTTGTGTAGCTGGGTGGGTGGGTGAGGACATGGGATAATTGGGATGTTGGATTTTTGGGACTCAATGACTTATGTATTACAGGGCTGTCTCGTCATGGAAGACTTGACTCTACACAACAACAACAGCAACAACCAATATGACTTTAAAATTTTGATAAATTGGAAAAGACAAACTTAATGAAATAATGTATTTTCTACAAAGGCATTGTCAAGATATTTCCGTAAAAGTTAAATTATTTTCCTTTCAATCTTATAAACAATCAATAATTTGCTTCCCTGCCCTCTGGTGGAATGGTGTGAAGGGAGCAGTAGCAGCAGCATGGCCTTTGCATTGTCTTCCAAGACTGCGGAAATTGATGCCATTAATATTCCTCTTAACATTTTCTAAGTGAACAACTGTGGAACTGATAGGAGCCAGGAGGGAATTCCTGAAGGCTGACGTCCTGAATATTAAGGATTGAATCTAGTGATTAGTGCAGAGCCGGGAGGACTGGAATATAACTGGGACACAATATGAGATGAGATGAATGGGTTGGGGGAAGACCTGAGTAGGAGCAGCATGGGCCAAGCCTGGCAGGGGTAGAAGACAGTGAAAGGAGTCTGGTCAGCTGAGCCCCTGGGAGTGATTTTATGCTAGTCACTTGGGTGGGTCTTTTCTGGATGCTATCTAGGATGTGGCTACAGCCTCACCAAAGCTTTCTAGAATATTTGTAATTGTAGAATGGTTTGTAAATGCTCAATTTCTCTGTCATTCATCATCATCATCGTCATCATTGAGAAATGTGTGCATCATCTTCTGAAGCCATTTTGGGACTATAGTGGAATGTGGCCCATGCCAACATGGGGGAAACAAAAAAAACCCTCAAAGAACTGGGTACTAAAATTACAATGGCAATGATGATGATGATGGAGGTGTTGGTGATTGTAGTGGTGGTGGTGGTGATATAAATGATGTAGGTGATGATATAAATTTTAAGCTTTTCATAAAATTTAGTCAACTTTCTAGTTCAATGTCTCACCACAGAAATTGATCAATGTGAAAAGGTCTCCTGGGATTGCTTGATGCACATCTCTGGGTTCAGGAGTTGATATATTCCAGATATATAAACAATGTAATAGTTATAAGTGAACCAAACAGTTAAAGTTGGCTTTTAATAAAGATAGAAACACTGAGTTTAATGGCAGCTAATGAGACGTTCTCTCATAAAACTTTGATCTGTGTTTCTAAATTGAGAAGATACAATAGTCTAATTGTCATTTGTATAAAAGAAATTCATAGAGAAGAAGATTCATATAACAAAGATAGATAATGATAGCTATAGCTCAGTGACTCCAAACTGAAGTACAGTAATTTCTAGAGCATAATAACAACCATGTGACTAATCTTCCAAATTGTTACCATGGCTTTACAATGAAGTCAAACTTGACGTGGAGATTACAAGATGAATTTTTATATTCATAATGTGTGATTTATCATTGCAACGAAGTTCCTGTTTGCTGAATGTTATTCAGTCTTATAATTCCTGGTAGACAGAATGAAACAATTTTGGCCTCAGCTCATATCAATAATTGACTGACAAGTAACAAAACTAGATTTATGGCAAGTGGTTAATACATGCATGCATACATATATGTATGTTTGTATGTATATATATTCTTTTATTCTTTTATTTCCTTCAGTCATTTGACTGCGGTCATGCTGGAGCACTGCCTTTAGTCGAACAAATTGATCCCAGGACTTATTCTTTGTAAGCCTAGTACTTATTCTATCAGTCTCTTTTGCCAAACCACTAAGTTACGGGGACGTAAACACACCAACATCAGTTGTCAAGCAATGGTGGTGAGGACAAACACAGATACACACACACACACACATGTACAATAGGCTTCTTTCAGTTTCCGTCGACCAAATCCACTCACAGGGTGTATATATAAATATATATATATGTGTATATATATATATATATATATAT
>NC_068989.1:96759182-96759395 GCF_001194135.2 Octopus bimaculoides
CTTTCTCCAAAATTAACAATTTCCAAAATAAATCTGTAAAAAGAAAAAAAAAATCATTATACTAATTCTTTAATTGGTATATTAATTACTCTTTTATAGGCCTCAGTTTGTTGGCCCCAAACCTGGAACATATGTGGGGAGATTCATCATAGAGCGATGGAAAAAATTGAAGGTAACATTAATGCTGTGAATGAGCAACGGAAAGAGAAGATG
>NC_068989.1:96759405-96762559 GCF_001194135.2 Octopus bimaculoides
CTTCCTGAGTTTTGTTTCAACGAGGAGGTTTTTCCCTCTTTCTCAAAGGCAGTCGTTATTTTTGAGATGGTACTTCTTGATACACCAAACATTTCAATGGTTCTCAACCTTTTTAAGATCCATGCCAAATCCCAAACCTGAATTTGGTGGAACACACATCAAAAGAAGTTAAACATGAGTCAGTTAAAGAAAAAAATTGTTATATTTATTGAGGGAAGACCACTGGGGGCTACAGTTGAGAACCACTGCTCTAGAATGTTCTCACTGCTCATGTTTGTCCTGCTGATGTTGACCAGCAATGTTTTAAATTGGACATTAATCATATCAAACTCGTCTGTCTTATAGAACATGTAAAGATCATGTGTAATACTTCTTTCTCCAAAATTAACAATTTCCAAAATAAATCTGTAAAAAGAAAAAAAAAATCATTATACTAATTCTTTAATTGGTATATTAATTACTCTTTTATAGGCCTCAGTTTGTTGGCCCCAAACCTGGAACATATGTGGGGAGATTCATCATAGAGCGATGGAAAAAATTGAAGGTAACATTAATGCTGT
This sequence comes from Octopus bimaculoides, assembly GCF_001194135.2. NCBI lineage: Eukaryota > Metazoa > Mollusca > Cephalopoda > Octopoda > Octopodidae > Octopus > Octopus bimaculoides. Next base: position 96,759,966 of record NC_068989.1, read on the forward strand.
GAATGAGCAACGGAAAGAGAAGATGCAGTAAGTAAACTCCAGTTTCCATTTCCATCTTTTCACTTGCTTTTTTTTTCCTTTTCAGAGCTTTTTTGTTTGTTTATTCACTGTATTTTGTGCCAAAAGTGGGAAACAATCTAATGTTTCATACACTTACCTTTTTCTAGGTAATAAAATAAATATATACAAATTATAAAAATAGTTAAAAACATATACAGTACAGCATTGTTCCTACTTCTCAGATTTTCCCCTATTGTGGGGGGTTTTTGAACTTAACACTCACGATAGTCAAGGGATTTACTGTCAGTTCTTAGAAGTGTTTGAATTCACTCTGTTACATGAATTTAGAAAGAACTTACTGCATTTGCATTTTGTATGCAGAACACTCTTCCCACGATTATTTTCTCTCACCCATCATGTGATGATGTCGATATTCATAATCAGTATCATTTCCTGACTCTTCTTTCATTGTCATCATCATCATCATCATCATCATTTTAATCTCTGCTTGGCCCATCCTTGCATCAGTCAGACAGGATGCATTGAAATAGCCTGATGCTCTTCCTGTTGCCAACATTCATCTGTTTCCAAGCAACATAACATTTTCCCTAAGCTGGACATGTCTTCATATAGCTGGTAAGTGTTTTATTGTTCATAATCTTTCCGGCACTCATTTTGTGGTGGCAATGAGTATAGAGGAATGGAAGTTGTTTCCATTGGCAGTGTCGGTATTTTTTTTGATTTAGTTTCTAAATCTGAAAGGTGATGATGATGATAATGGTAGTGATAGTGGTTGAATGGATGTCTTTGTAAGTATGTGTGTCTGTATGTGTGTATGCATGTAAGTGCGTGTGTCTACATAAAATGGTGTATCAAGTTGTGTCCTTTTGCACTAAAAATTATTTAGCCATTTGATGAATAGAGATCATCATCATCAAATGTCTGCTTTCTATGATGGCATGGGTTGGATGGTTTGACTGGGGACTGGCAAGCCAGCGGGGTGCACCAGGCTCCAATCTGATCTGGCAAGGTTTCTGCAGCTGGATGCCCTTCCTAATGCCAACCAGTCCGAGAGTGTAGTGGGTGCTTTTTGCATGCTACCAGCACGGGGGCCAGTCAGGTGAAACTGGCATCAGCCATAGTCAAATAGTGCTTTTTGTGTGCCACCAGCATGGGAGTCAGTCTGATGGCACTGGCAACGACCATGCTCGAATGGTGCTTTTTACATTCCATCAGCACAGGACCACTTAGGCAGCACTGGCATCAGCCACAACAATGATTTCACTTGCCTCAACAGGTCTTCTCAAGCATAGTATATTGTCTAGGGATTGAAGGGTACTCTTAAATGGGCCGGTTATGCGACACTGGCATAGACCACAGCTACGATCTCACTTGGCTTGCCAGGTCTTCTCAGTCACTTGTCATTGCCTCTACGAAGCCCAACGTTTGAAGGTCGTGCTTCACCACGTCATCCCAGGTCTTCCTGGGCCTACCTCTTCCACAGGTTCCCTCCACTGTTAGGGAGTGACACTTCTTCACACTGCTGTCGTCATCCATACACAACACATGACCATACCAGTGCAGTCATCTCTGTTGCACACCATATCTGATGCTTCTTATGTCCAACTTTTCTCTCAGGCCGCTTACACACTGATCGATAAAATGACAAGCAGACTGAAATAAGTACAGGAATTCAAAGTAAGTGACTACGAAACAGGACACAGCTGTACATAATCCATTGAATGAAAGAGAAAAGAGTAAGGTTACAATTGGAGGTTGGGGTAGAGTGTAATTGATTTCATAAACACCCTGTATTAGAATGCTTTGAACCCCACCTTCCCTCCCTCATAAGGATTAGGGTTAGGGTTAGGCTTAGATCTATTTGAACCCAGAATAGATTGGATCATAAATGTCAGATTCGGAGTTTGATTTTCATCAGGTTCACAAAGCTTTTCGTTTTTACAGGATTTTTACACTTAGTGAAATGGCCTTCCTTATGTTCAGGGTTCATATTTTATGATACACTGAAGAGATAAAACCCTTCAGACAGGATTTCACCTTACAACAACAGCAGGGCATCACATTAATCAGACGGTGGAGAAGTTATTTATTCTGATCATTTCAGCTGTTGTGCCATCCCAATGCTGTCTTCATTATCATCATCATCATCACCATCAGTATTATTGCCATCATAATCATTACCATCTCCACCACCACCACCACCATCATCATCATCATTACTATCACTGTTATAATCACCATAACTATTGCTATTTCTACTACCATCATTTTCATTAATGCCATCATCATCATCATCACACCACCACAACCACTACAATCATCATTCTCATTATTACCACCATTGTCATCACAATGACTCCTCTCATCATCCTCATCATCCTCATCATAATTGTCCTCACCACCACCTCCACCTACCACCACTGCCATTGTCTCCACAATGATTCCTATCATCATCATCGTCATCATCATCATTGTAATTATCATTTTAATGTCCAACTATTTTCCATGCTGGCTTTGCTAGAAGTATTTCGTAGTCAATAAATTAAGAGCAATCTGTGAATTTAAATTACCCA
>NC_068989.1:96762843-96783336 GCF_001194135.2 Octopus bimaculoides
AAATTTTTTTCAGAATTAAAAAAAAAAAAAAACCATGAACTTTGCATTTGGACTTACCAAAATGGTCACTTTTTTCTTTGTTGACCAAACTCAGGAGGTTTGGAGGGATTTGTGAGTGTTTGTGTTTCACAATATTTGTTCTAAATTTCTGGTTTCAAATGTTTTCAAAATCAGTTTTTTCTGCCATTCTTTCAAGGTCAATAGAATAAAAGACTAGTTCATTTAATCTACTAAACCCCACCCTTATCAAATTTGTGACCTTGTTCTCTCTCTCTCTCTCTCTCTCTCGCTCCCTATTTCTGTCTCTCCCTGCCTCTCTCTCTATTTGTCTCTTTCTCCCTCTTTCTTTCTCTCCCTCCCTTTCTCTCTCTCTCCCTCTCTATTTGTCATGCCTACAAGTATTGGTACCATGGGCCTCCATGATCTTTTACTCCCCACACAACTCTCAGCACATTTTTTTGGTCATTGCATATATTCCATAAAGACTCATGGCTTTTCATGGGAAAGATGCAGCAGTTGCTTCCTGTTACCTTCTGCAAGTTTATTTATTGTTTAATAATCTAGTCTTCTGCTCCCCCAGAGCTTCCCCTTTAAACGCAAGACCTATTCAACCCTTAGAGAGGGAGACAAGTTTATGTGATATCAGGTGAAACAATTGTAAACCAGGCACAATTTTATTTACCATATTTAGTCATGTATAAGTCACATCCCTAATTTCGTGTTATATCTTAGAACAAAATTGTTTCCTTCATAGTTTTGGCTTTGCATTAAGTCAGACTTCATCTTTTTTTTTTTTTTTTTTTTTTTTTTAGTTAAATTCAAATCTAAGAACATGTAACTTATACGCAAGTAAATACAGTAACTTTAGTTACAGATGAATGAGGACCTGATGTCGTTTGGTGATAAAATTCGATATTTTGAACTATTTTAAATTAAACAACTGCATTTCCACCAAACATTTCATTCCTCTTTATTTTCAATCAAAACTGCAAGCAAACATTTCAGGTCGTTTCTCATCATATATTTTATTTTGTAATACTGTTATTAATCAGAGATTTTCTGTTTCATGTTGTGGCAGTTGTGTATCCTTTTAGAGATTTCACAAAAGTGATGACACAAAGCTAAAATTACCACCATCATGTATAATTTAGCATCAATTTTCGCCTGCTGATTTAAATAAGTCAGCAAAATAACCCTTTGTGTTCTAGTGTTTATCATCCATTGTATCTGATATTTTCAGTTCCCAAAGAGCACATTCAATTACTAGAGAAATACAAATTATTTTCATTCTCAACTTTGCCATCTTAACCAACACCTGTGTTCCTCTCTATTTACTGAAGTCATCTCTCTTATACACAACTTTGATAAACTCTAATTCCCAACTGCTTTATATGTTTTTTTTTTCCTTTGTTTTGCCACCACCATCACCATCACCACCCTACCGTTGTTTATTTTACAAGTCTTTTACAGATTCATTTATAACTCCAATAATTTATATTTCAGTCAATCTTCTTCAGTTTTTAAATGTCTTCTTTCCCAGTTATTACTCACATGTCTAATATTATACCATATCATAATTCTGAGACACATGGCACCATCTAGTTGTCCTCCCTGAACATAGACAAATTACAAAGCAACCATAACAAAGCTAGGAAGACAATTCCAAAGCAAGACACCTTTATAAGCTGGATTCAGGTAGAACGTTTCTAAAGAAACTTTTAACTCATTGCTTCACATTTTTCAATGCTATTGGAATCATAATTTGTGTCATAAAGTCAGGTCATAGTTATAACCTGACTTTATTAACAGACATCAGATAGTTTTAGTGTGTCATTATGACAGTATATGTCATTGTTCTGATTTATTCATTGAAAGAAGAAAAGAAAATAATACATTATTGTTCATTTGCTTTAAAATTGCAATTAATAATAATAATAATAATAATAATAATAATAATAATAATAATAGTAATAATAATGATAATAGTATTAAATGAGAATAATCTCTAAAAAATTCAAACTAAAATTTTGCAGAATCTTTTTCTTGTTTTTAAATCTTATCGAAGGAAAAATGGAGAAGAAAGAATCATTAAGAAAGCTAATTACAATACTCATCAAATCTGCAAAAGCTGAAGAGATTAAAGTGTTCGCATATCTTCGGCTTTTCTTTCTCGACCAACGCCTGTGTTTTTTAACACTTTCATTTGTTTCAGTCATTGGACTGCAGCCATTCTGGGAAACCGGCCTTGAAGGGTTCAGTTGAGCAAATCAACTGCAGCACTTAATTTTAAGTGTAGCATTTATTCTGTCAGTCTCTTTTGCTGAACTGATTAGTTATGAGGATGTAAATAAACCAACACCAGTCATCAAGCAGTGATGTGAACATAAACACAAAGACACACATATATATATACATATAACTATATATATATATTATATATACACACACACACACACACACACACATGCATGCACACACACATGCATGCACAACAAGCTTCCAAACAGTTTCTTGGCACCAAATTCACTCACAAGACATTCGTTAGCCCAGGCTTTCTAGTAGACACTTACCCAATGTGTCACATAGTGGGACTGAACCCAAAACCATGTGGTTACAAAGTGATCTTAACCACACAGGCATGCGCCCACTTCTTACCTCCGCCTTAGTAAAGGCAGAGGTATTGTTTTCAGTTGTGTTTGTTTGTTTGTCTGTGGACAAGACATCTCAAGAACCGCTGGATGGATTCAGATGAAACTTTCAGGGATGTTTGGCCTCATGACGCTGGTATCAACTGATTAGATTTGGGGATTGATCGAGTACCAGACAAGGATTCTGAATTATTTTGAGTTTTTTTGTTTTTTTTTTCACTTAATTTTTAAGAGTGGTTTGGTTCATTTTTAGTATTCTTGTTTGTGAGAGTAGACGACTTTATTTCAGATATTCTCATTTTAAAAAATCATCTCCGGCTAATCATTGAGAGGACGTTGGTCTTGCCTTGGTGGAGGTTTGCACTCCCTGAGTGCTCTTGTTTATTTTGTTTTGCTTTGTTTTCCATGCCAGGATAAATTTGAAATTTGTCTTATCTCTTACTGGTAGGGTATTCATTGGCGTATTTATGGGTAGAGGTTATCAGTTTGATGTGGAAAACACAACTACACCTGCAGTCTTCTCAGGTCTTCTATGAGCAACAAGATTGATGCTGTCAATGTTCCACTAATAATTTTTACACTTTGTCTGTCAACACCAAGTTTAAGTGTTTAGCATTCAGATTACCTTTTTTTTTAAAAAATGTGAATTTTATTTATTCACATTATTTTGAATTAATCCTGCTTTATCCTGTATCTTTTTATTTTGATGGTGCAATTGCTTATTTTGAGAACGTCATTGTAGGGTAAGTGCGAGAGGCGAGATCTGACTGTTTTGAAGATAAAATGAGTCGAGTTGAAACCACTACTTGGGGTGTTGAAGGCCTTCAGCAGACTACCCTCCCTATATGCTGATGCAAAGTATTCATGCCAGGTCTCCTGTTTTAGGATATCTCCTCTCTCTTTCTATCTCCTCCCCCTCCCCTATCTCACTTGGCTCTACAAAGGGTCATAGACATTTCTTTCCTTACTGACTAAAAGATTACATTAAAAAATATATATATCGCTGACTGCCAGAATAAACATGTACAAAGAAGGATTTTCTAAGGAAGTGACATTTGGAGGAGGAATGAGTGAGGTCTGAGAAATGGACACACTATGAGTGACAAGAAGAGAAGAGACATATTAGTGAGAATATCAAATTGGAGATCTCCCAGACCAACCTGCTAGAATAGGTTTGGTATTTGCATGAACCATAGGAGAATATTATCGGGGGTACATAGGGTTGTTTTGTTTTTAAATTGATTTTGTGAAAATGGGGATGAACTAATGACTTTTGCAGGCCCTCCATGATTAGTAGGATTAATGCAATTAATCTGAATTGCATCTCTAATCTAAACTGAAGTTTGGTTTTAAGTGGAAGAGGTTTGAGTGGGCTGGTAGCCAGCTTCCTGTCAATCCATCGGGTGGCTCTTCTTTGGATGCAGCCTGAGGTGTTTGCATGAATATTTGTAGTCTGATCAATAAGTATCCAGACTGTTGCCATAGTAAAGAAGCTAAAGCATGCAGAGTAAAGCCACTTGGCACAGACTGGCCTTAAACTCTGCTGTGCATTGAGTTTGAACATCCTAGCTCACTTCCACTGTTTACAGCAGTACCTGGAAGGAAGGTGTGTAGCATGTGATTTAAGGAAGAATGGCAATACTCCATGGCTCTGACAAAGGGTTCAAATTGGTTTTATGAAAGTAGTTAACATTTAGTTTGAAATTCTAAATACTGTTATTAGACTTGTAGTTGAATGCATCTAGTAAAATATAAAATCATTAAAAGCCCAAAGGGACCCAAACTCCCTAATGAGTTTTTCTTAGTTATGTGTTCAGATCTGACTTACTGGAAAACCTGAAAAAATAAACTACATACTGAATATAATAATATTTTCTTCCCAAATAATGAGAGCAAATATAACAGAAATATGATATGTACAAAACACACAATCTATGAAATATTGCTATAAAACACTGAATACAAAGATATCACCATACACGTATATTTGGGAAATATCTATTGTGTAAAGACCACATGTATAGAAAATTGTATCATGTAGGAAAACATCAAATATGAAGTGGTATAACAATAAAAAAAAAATTGTAACTTGTAAGAAAATATGATCACTCAAATATGCAGTATATTCCAGTTATGAATATATTGCAATGTAAATGACATTTTTATGTGTGTGTATATATATATATATATATATATATATATATATATATATACATGTATACATATACATGCATACATATAAATATATATATACACACACACATACACACTCCTGTATACATACATATGTGTATATTCACACACACACACACACACACATATATGTATATATATATACATATATATACACACACACACACATATATGAATGTATTCATATACATACATGCATACACACATATATATATATATATATATATCACAAATTTTTTAGAAAGCATATTTCATATTTTGTTATTACAAAACAAATGTACATATAAACTGGCTAAATATTGAAATAATGAAACTCAATTGCTCGTACGATCTCTAATATTCTACTATTACAACTCAAATATTTTATATTTATCAAATATTAAAAAAAGGAGAAACATATCGAATATACATAAATTACAATATTAATTTCATGAGAAAACTATAGTATATTTTACTGTAGATCAAAATTGAAATATTTTCCACCATATTTTGGGGTTTCTTTTTTTTTTTTAATCTTTTTCTTCTTTTTTCACACTTTCTCTTGTTTCTTCTTATTTTTTTCTTATATAAACTTGAAATTTTTCCCAGTTTGATGTTGTCATGGAAATAATTTGAAATTATTTACATTTCATGAGTATTTCAATTTCTTTTGTATAAACCCAAATTTCCAAGACTTTCCAACTAGTTATTTATGCAATTCTGAGATTGTTTCAGACTATTTATGCAACTATTTTGATGCTGTCATTTCAAGTGGAAACTCTTTTCAGTAAACATAAAGAAATGATATTTAAAAAAAAGGCATCCAAGAGAGAGAAGTCATGAAAAGAGCTATGAAGGGCTAAATGCAATTTGTTTGAAATGAGAAGATAATTGTTGAAAAGGAGAAAAAGCGGGGTTCAGAATCTTTCTTCTTTCTTCATCTAGAGTTGTTGCTTGGTCTATAGGTACTCACTTCTATGGATTAGAAATAATGAACACAGTTCGATTTAGCTTCTTTTTTCATTCAGCCACCTTCATTTCATCAACTGAAAGACCATTTCATTTTGTCTGATAGTCTATTCATGTTACAGTAGTTTTTTCCAAATCCTTTTGCCTGTGTCAGTAACCAAGAGATCACTGCCACATTATACTACATAAAAGCAACATTTAACCTTACGTATAAATACTGTACCAGACGAAAGAAGTTCAGTGACTTCTAAGCTTCACATTTACCCTCATACGTTTATATGTAAGTAAACACATCCAGTGAAATCCATGTTCGATTCTAAAAGTAAAAAATAATCCTTTCAAAGAGTGGTTAGACAGCAGAATACCACCAACTTCCTCTCCAGCCATATGGTCCAAGAAATTCTCTATTTTAAATGCATTTGGTGCTGCAGGAATGTCAATTTCACTTCCAATAAAACCATGTGACCTGGTCTTGACCAATGGCAGCCCAGTTAAGGGTAGCTATCTTTGACTGCCGACATCTCTCCATTCAGCTAACTGGGTCTAACCAACAAGGTTTCTGTAAGAAGCCTACAAACTTTAAATTATATGGGACTGAATCAAACTGTATTAAATGATGATGATGATGATGATAATAATAATAATAATAATAATAATAATAATAATAATAATAATAATAATGTGCTTGGAGGACTGCTATGCACTGTGAAAGCATTCAGTGATGACACTTGAATGGAATTTGGTCTTGATAAATGTACCAAGGTCATTTCCAGATAGGGAACCTGAAGACCTCACATTCAGTGGTGTTTGATGTTGACACATTCATAAAAGAACTCGAGCAGGAACAAACTTTCCAAATACCTCGGAATAAATGAAGGCTCAAGCATTCAACATGCAAGTGTAAAAAAGAAGATCAGGAAGGAGTGTTACAGGAGAGTCCAAGAAGTCCTAAAATCCGAGTTAGATACACACAACAAGGTGTTAGCTATAAATTCCTTAGCAGTTCCAGTCGTTATTTACAGTTTCAATGTATTGAACTGGAATATGAGAGAAATAAGGAAGATTGACAAGAAAATCCATAAGCCGGTGACCTGCAATAAGATGCACCACCCAAAGGCAGACACAGATCGTGTTTACCTGCCCTGAGCTGAAGGAGGTTGAAGCTTGATCCAATTGGAAATCTACAAAACCATGACAATTGGATTGGCTAAATATCTTGAAACATCAGACAACTGGATGCTAAAGCTCGTTGAAAACCATGAAAGACGTAAGAAGCTTCATTCTGTTATGAAGAAGAGAAAAAAAAATTTCAAGTGAGTTTATGCATAATACTCAGGTCGAACAGCATGATGGAAGTGCAGTGACTGTAGTTGCAAAGAAGGCGAAATCAATAGCAAAACAAAATGCGCTTGAACAATTGGGTGATAGGTAGGAACAAAAACCTCTGCATGGCAAATATGTGGCCCGTAGCAAACAAGCTGATGTAGACTAGAAGTGCACTCATCAGTGGCTACAGAGCTCAGGGCTAAAGGCAGAGAGTGAAGCTTTATCTTCGCTGCCCAAAATCAAAGCTGATTGACCCAGAAATAACAAGTCAGTGTGATGAAAAATGGCGAAGACCCAAAGTGCCGATACTGCAATGATGGGATAGAAACAGTCAACCACCTAATCTCTGGATATAAGGTTTAGCACCTGTAGAGTCCAAATCAAGACATGACAAAGTTGGCCAATATATAGGTTGGATAATGTGTCGGTATTATAAAATCAAAACTGCTGACAAATTGTACAAGTACCACCCTGAGGCTGTAACTGAGGGAGAAAATGTAACTATTTCCAGTATGTACAGATCGAACCATCAAGGCAAATAAACCAGATATTGTTGTGAAAGACCAAAACAATAAAATCTGTTTATTGATTGACATGAGGATACCTTGTGACTATAATATCTCAGCAAAAGAATTTGATAAGTTCAGAAAATATAAAGATCTGCTACTCGAAATGGAAAAGATGTGGCATCTGAAGATGGTTGCAATACCAGTGATTGTGGGAAGACTTGGAATGATGAAAAAAGGAACTGAAAATTATACGAGGATGATCCTTGATTTACTCATCCTTGCAGGAAGTGCAAAGGATTGTCTTAACTGGGAACTGGTCACACATATTGAGAAGAACATTGTCACTGTGAATTTTCTTTCCTCCCCCCACATTATTTTATTTGTTTACTTTTCTATTTTTTATTTTTTCCTTTTTCTCTCTGTCTTCCCCTTTTTCTCTGTCACACAACTCTGTAAATGAACAATCTGGTGTGCTTGTTTTAATGGCCTACCAATGTATACAGTACGTTTCTCTGCCCTAGGTGTCAGGAGGATACTCGGCAAGAAATGGAAACAAAATTGAAAGAAGATGCAAATAAAAATGATAATAATAATAACAAGCAGAAGGAAACTGAGGAGCAGTGGAGCCAGAAGTTTCTTCGTGGACAGTATATACTTCAAAGTCAAAATGTTGATTTAGACCAAGCAACAATCCACCAGTGGCTGAGAAGTTCAGGACTGAAAGCAGTGACTGATCATTTCATATTGGCAGCACAAGATCAAAGCTTGCTTACCAAAAACTACCAGACTAACTTTCTTCAAAACGGTTCTGATACTAAATGCAGATTCTGCGACACATTTGATGAAACAATAAACCATCTTGTATCAAGATATCTTGTGCTGACACCAAACAAATACAAAAATTGCCACGAAAAGGTAGGACAGTATTTACATTGGAAAATATGTAAACACTACAAAATCAGCACTCCTGCTTACTGGTACGAACACCATCGTGAGCCAGTCGTTGAAGGTAAAAATGGGATTTTCCAGTCAACAATGACAGAACAATCAGGTTTATTGACCAGACATAATTATTAAAGACAGGGAAGAAAATACTTGTAGATTAATAGATGTGTTTCCACTGATGAAAATATATCTGTAAAGGAATTTGACAAATTAAGTAAAAAGAAGGACCTGGAAATTGAAATACAAAAGATGTGGCATCTTAAAGTGAGAACTGTTTCTGTTATTGTAGGTGCCCTAGGAACGATAAGAAAGGAATGTCAGAAACATTTATGTAAGATCCCAGGAGAACCATGTCTCAGAGAAATCCAAAAGATTGTGCTGACAGGTGCTGCCCATATCCTTAGAAAAACCCTATCCATTTGAATGTCTGTGTTGTATTATATGAAGATATTTCACTATCTCTCCTCCTCAAACTTTCAGTCATACTGTAACATCTCTTTTCATTCAGTCGCCCCAAGACACTGTGTGTTTCTTGGTAAGTGACTGTAACAAAGATGCAGATGAAATGTAATAATAATAATAATGATAATAATAATAATAATAATAATAAGGGTACTCCAGGCATATGTCTGATGTACCCTTATCAGAGAGGTGGTCATAATGGGTATGCTAGGCCTCGTATATTTTACCCCAGTGTTACTTTCATGGCATGCTCTGCTGTCTCACTCAATAATAATGACAATAATAATAATCCTTTCTACTATAGACACAAACCCTGAAATTTTTGGGGAGGGGACTAGTCAATTACACCAACCCCAGTGTTTCACTGGTACTTAATTTATTGACCCCTAAAAGGATGAAAGGCAAAGTCAACGTGGGTGGAATTTGAACCCTGAATGCAAAGACAGATGAAGTACTGCTAAGCATTCCCAGCATACTAATAATTATATATATATATATATATATATATATATATATATATATATGGGGAGCTGCACCAAGTTTCAGTCTGATTTGGCATGGTTCCTACAGTTGGTGTTAAGAAGGGCATCCAGCTACAGAAACCCTGCCAAATCAGATTGAAATGTGGTGCAGCTCCCCAGCTTACCAGTTTTCAGTTAAACTGTCCAACCCATGCCAGTATGGAATATGGACGTTAAAGGATGATGATATATAAATTATATAAATATCCATGTGTATGTCTGTGTTTTTGCTTGTTGCTCCCTCTGCTTGACAACTGGTGTCCATTTTTTTACATCCCTGTGACTTGGCAGTTCAATATAAGCAATTGATAGAATAAGTACCAGACTTAAAAATAAACACCAGTGTTGATCTGTTTGACGTATCCCTTTAATATGCTGCTCCAGTATAGCCACAGTTACTGAAACAAGCAAAAAGCTAGATTATATGACAAAACTTTCCCAGTTTTAGCTTATTGTTAGTTAGTGCAGCTAAATTTTGGAATGGAGTCACCGATTTCTTTGGATCTCTTAAGAACGTCAGTAATATATTTAGTAGTAGTCCTCAATAATGGCAAATTCTAAAACATAATATTGCAATTTTCACTGCATTGTACTTTTGATACTCAATGGTCAGCCAGAGTTTAAAGCTTTTAAACCTTTTTGCAGCTCACGTTCTTGGCCTGCAAAAAGTAATTATGTTCTTGCTTGCTCAGAATCTTAGTTCCAGAAGTAATTTCAAATCTAAGAGCTATCCAAAACTTATTTAAATTCCTTTCAGTGCATTATTATGGCATTAATTTGGATCAAAATTTTAAAAGCAATTCACTTTTATTATAACATTGTTCTTTTAGCCAAGAATGTTACAGTTGTTGTGGAAGAGAAGAATGGGAAATACTTATTCAATGAGCTAAATTCTTTATACTAAAAATGAGACAGTCTCTTTGTTGAAGTTAAACTTATTGCTGAAAATATTAGAAACCTAATTAAATTTTCCAACAAAATACAGAAGATGAAAAAACATTCTTTAATTAAGGTAGAGAAAGTGATAAATATACTAATTCTACCACTAAGGATAGGCTTAAGGTAGAAGTAGTGTTCACTGTATTTCACTCTGTGATTTGAAAGATTTTTAAAAGATTCAATACTGCCTCATATTTTAATGATATATTTAGATTCATTTGGAAATAATATCTGGAAAAAGAAAGAGATTAGATTATATAAAATATTGGAATTAACAACTATATGAGATAAGTATACAAAAGTCTATATTCATCAAATAATGCTTCAGCTGAAATGAAGAACATTTGCTCATCAAGTGATATTTCAGTTGTGAAGGGAACATAGAATGATAATATTCCTCGTCCCTTAAAATAAAAATAATAAAGTATGGAGACAGTAAAAGAAGCTAAGTGTACAGCAATAGTATAACTTCAATCTCGAATGAAATATTATATTTATACAATTTAGAGCAACAATAATGTCTCAGATTGAGTCTTTCACTTGGTTTCATAATTGTTTTTAAGTAATGATGTTCATGAATACAAGTTGTGGACTTTGTGGTTCTGAGCGAAATAATCCTGAACTGTTTACCCATCACTCACAACAAGAAGAGCACTTGTATTTGCCATGTTAGATGAATTCTAAAGAAAACTGACTCACAATATTTAAGATATTGATATACTGATAGACATAAAAGATGAAATATTCCATTAAATCACAACTTGGACACTGTGCGATATCTTGGGAAAGTGCCATCTATAGCCCTGGGTCAGCCAAAGCTTTGTGACTGATTTTAGTAAACAGAGACTAAAAGTATCCCATCATATATATATATATCTGTCTGTCTTTCAGTTTTATTTCAAGACTTCTTAGTTAATAGAGAAAGAGTCGGTTTGTAACCTAGATCCAAGGCTCCTTCATTGGAATTTCAACATCAACAACAGGGTATTTTTGCATGTATGTGTGTATATGTACTGTATTTGGAGTCTGTGCATGTGCAGAATTATCTGTTTTGTTTTATGTATGTATACTCATCCATATAGTTACATGTCTAGACATGTACATATATATATATATATATATATATATATATATATATATATATATATATATATATATATATATATATATATATATATATACTTTCTGGTTTTGAGAGGCCTAATTTCTCAAGATTGGTACTTAGGCAGTGTGTTACATATCCCAGTGCCACAATAATTACAGGTATAAACCTGGACTTGTAATTTGGGTTGAGTAGCTGTATATTTCTCAATAGTTCAACATAGATATTTTCATTTTTGATGATCTCTTAGCTCTTTGTTAACATCTGCTGGTCAGCTGATATTCACTACTCTACATAGTTTCTCTTCTTTGTCCCAAATCACTATGTCAGGTCTATTATGTTTACATTTTACTGAGATTTTCTCTGGGACATTCCACCAGAACCCCTTTTTATTATGGATTCTACCATACTGTAGGTTCTTATTTCTTTGGCCTCAGGGTTATCCTTCAGACAGATTTCATTATAGAGTGTCCTAGCTACAACACCATGCCTCATCAGTAGATAATACTGTGATGACATTTCCAGACAACTGCTTATGATGTGGGTGATAGCCACAAATTCTTCATCACTTAACACATTTTGGTGTTTTCTCTGCATCTTTGTCTCGTTTGTGCATCAGATATTTGGTTGATATTTCCTGTTCCTGGATTGTAAACCCTTCAAAGTGAGAGTTAGTAATCCAGTTGTTGGTCCATGATAAACTGCTTTAATTATCAATGTTACTATCATTCCGGAGCTTTTCACTAACATACCCATGCATGATCTTCTGCTGATATACACTTATCTTTTCATCTGATGATATGCTGTGGTACAGTTGTGCAACTCCTTTGGGCATGTATTCAAAGTTATCAGACAAGGAATGCTGCTCAAAGAGGTGCTTTCCAAGAATCATGATGTTATCTGCCTTGTGTATACACACTTGGTCAAGGGATGCACTTTGACACTTTGTGGTTAAAAGGTGTTGCCAAAATGGAATGATATGACATTGAAAGCAGTCTGGATCATTGTTAAGCCCCTGCCCCACTGTTTTCATTTTAGGTAGAGGCTATCTACATTACTGTTTGCACATCAATGGCTCAGTTCTTATCAAGCATCTAGTCAAGTAGACCAAATCTTACTATGAGTACTGGTACTGCAAACACATGGTGGGCCACTGCTTTATTGAAGGTAGAGAGTTCCAAGGTCCGTATATTCTTTATCTGGCTGGAATATTCTTTAGTGACACATGTCTTGTTACTGGTATCATTGTAAGATATGTCATCATCTACCCTTAGGTACCTGTAACATTCTCATCGGATATTGGAGTGTTGATTCTGCCCGACTAGACACATTCTTCATCTATCCAATCAGCAACACTTAAAAAAAGGCCATGACTTGGGTATCACCTAATTAGCAGGCTTAAAAGAGGCAAAACAAAAATCATTTGACGATGGATATTTCAAGATGATGTGAAAATACTCAACATTATGTGGAACGGAAAGAGTAACAACCTACTAAGCTTGATGGAGGAAGCTTGCTGCCCAGAACACTGAGTAGCAACACAATGACCAAAAGCTAACATGTACATAAAGGAATAAAACATTTTTAGTAATCTACAGATTAGTTTATTGGTAATAATAAGAGATAAAATGTTCAGTCAAGGAAATTAAATAGAATAAGATAAAGTAGAATTTTTTCATTCAAGAATTTTTCATCTAGTGCTTGAGAATGCTTATCCCTTTAGCATTCAAACTGGCCATAACCAGCCAAAAAACTCTTCCTGTCTTATATTCAAACTGGCCAAATCTGACCCCTCACACCAATCCTATAATATCATAGTAAATATTAATAGTTACCTCATCAAAATCCCAAAGCTACAAGATAATGCATGATTAATTTGAAACAATGTTAATTAATAAACATTACTTTTGGCAGAATAATTTGAACGCTAAAGGGTTATACCACCACAATTCTTAAATGTAACAAAATATTCTGTTTTATTAAATTTTTATTTTGTTTTATTTCATTTCCTTGGAAAATCTGAAGACTTTCTGAAACTGTATATAAATAAACTAAGGACCAATCCCTTCATTTCTTCTAACAGCAATACTGTTCACTAATTGTGACGAAAGACAAATAAAATAACGCCATTTACTTGAAATTAACACAGAAATGGTTGGCAGAAGAAATTTACTTAATCTGAATGGGAAAAATCAAAGAAAACATTCCAACTTGTGACTATGGGGCAGAAAAGTATAGATGATTTCAAATGGGTCTCTGTGATGATGATAGTAATGGCAGGAGGAGGAGGATAGACAAAACAATAAAGATGCAATTAACGATACAAACATGAGAAATCATTAGCAGTAAAATGTATTTGGCACCTTCCACCATTAAACAACCCAATCCCAATACTATTAATATTTATCATTTTTATGGTTTTTCCAGTGTAAGAACTTGAATAATTACTTCTGTTTGGAGACAGTAAAACACATTGCTCACCGAGAGAATTCTTCACATCTCTCTCCACTTAATAGCTTTGCTCTAAATTATACCACTTTGTTGCAAATACAAATATTCTTCAAACACTGCTGTTTTACTCAGACTCACCCATATCACAGATGCTTTCCAAAATGTCATCTCACTCAAACTTTGCTAGAGTACACATATAGCACATAACATCAGATGAGAAATCACTGAAAAATTCAAACCTTACATAAATGCTACCAGAAGATGCAAACTCTGTACTGCAGAAAATAGCATAAATAGTTCTAAGGAACTTATGTAACTCAGTTTTGGACCAAAAGACAAACACTGAGATTTTAAGTTCTTGCATAGAAGGGGAAAATTCATCCTTGTAGAGTTTTATTTGTTTAATTTTTTACCTTTTCTTTTACTTCTTTCAGGCATTGTGGACTGCAACCATGATGGAACATCATCTTGGTGAGGATTTTTGTCAAGCAGATAGGCCCCTAGTACTTTTTTTAAAAAGTTTAGTACTTATTTTGTCACTCTTTTTTGTTGAACTGTTAAGTTACAGGAATATAAGAAAATTGTCAGTGGTTCTTCAGTGGTGGGGCAGACAAGCCCAGAGACACACACACATATCTAATTTCCATCTTCCAAATTCATTTACAAAGCATTGTTTAGCCCAAGATATTGTACAGTGGGATTGAACCTGGAACTACATGCTTGGAAAGATGAACTTTTTAACCACACTGCTATATCTATGCCTGTGATCCTTAATTATACACTTTATATGTTGGTGACCAGTGAAGGTATGTGGCCTAGTAAAAGGGTGTTGGTCTCATGGTCATACAACTGTCAGTTCAGTTTCTGTGTCAGCTGACACATTATATCTTTGAGCCATCAAGGTACTTCATTTCACAATGCAGGCTCTCTCTCTCTCTCTCTCTCTCTCTCTCTCTCTCTCTCTCTCTCTCTCTCTCTCTCTCTCTCTCTCTCTCTCTCCTTCCTCTCTCCCTTTCTCTCTCCCTTTCTCTTTCTCTCTCCAGCTGTTGCATTCTGGATGTTCCACTGAGCCAAGAGTGTCTATGTCTGTCTACAACTCCACAAATACCTAAAATAATTAATGAAAATCTGATATGTGTAACCAAGTTCTCCACACTTCCAAATGGCAGCCATAGTTTTAGATCTTTATACTAAATTCCCAATTAACTATGTTATTGTCTTTGGTTTATTTATTTATTTTGTACCATACGTTTATTAAACAACAGCAATGCTGGTTACAGGTTCCCAGTGAACTAATCACTGGCTTACTGCATCTTGTATAATGAGAATGACAACGAATGCAGTTCATGCAAAAGAAATACTTCACACACACTACAAGGTGGTATCATAAAGCTCTTGGACTGGTCCTGTGGCACACCAATAGATGGCAACACATAGCTGTGTGTGCAGTGAGAGCTAGCAGTGACCTTCATGAGGCAGGGGTCGAGTGACATTGCTGTTTACTTCACAAGTTGTGAAACTTGTGTTTTTGTGATTACATGTATGTTGTAGTCTGAATTTTGTCATGGACAGCAAGTAGGGACAAAGAGCCAAAGTGAAGTTTTGTGTTCAACTTAGGAAGTCTGCTACAGAGACATTGAGCATGTTTTGGCAAGATTACAGAGATGAGGCAATGGGTTGTATGCAATGTTTCAAGTGGCACAGGTGCTTCAAAAGCAGAAGAACATCCTTGGAAGATGATGAGCAATATGGAAGGCCTACCATGAATGTCACCCCTGGAAATGTGGAGAAAATTCATCAGCCTGTGCCTGAGGATTGTCGGAGGAAAATCAATGACATTGCTGATGCTCTTGGCCTGTCGTATGGAGCCATGCAGGTAATCCAAATGCCTGAATTGAACATGTAACATGTTTCTGCCAAGTTTGTCCCCTGCCTGCTGACCACTAAGCAGTGTCGTGATCTGTCAAGATCTCCGTCAGCATGCTGCTGGTGACCCATTCTTCATGTTGAGGATCATCACTGCTGACAAGAGTTCGGTCTACAGGTATGACCCTGAGATGAAGCAGCGGTCGTCATAATGGAAGAGGCCCTTCATCTTCACAACCGTATCTTCAATCAAGCGGATGCTTATCGTTTTTTTCTACATTCATAGTCTTGGTCATTGAGAATTCGTTGCCCAGGGCCAAACTGTCCATCGAGAGTTCTACTTTGATGTTTTGAAGCATTTGAGGGGGAGGACATTCAGCAAAAGGGACTAAATCTGTGAAGTAGAAAAAGTTGGATTCTTCACAATGACAAATGCACCTGTTGCCAAGCTTTCCTCCTCACTCCTGAGTTTCTCACCAAAGGCAACATGGTGTCACTTACGCACCTGTTCCCCTATTCACCAGATTTAGCACCTGTGGACTTCCATCACTTCCCAAAGATGAAAATGCAGCTCAAAGGTTGCTGTTTTAACACTATTGCTGAAATCCAGAGCTAATCACAGGTCCTCGATTCACTTACGGAAAACAACTTCCAGGCCGGATTCCAAAAGCAGCAGGACACTGTGACCAGTGGGTAGTTACTCAAAAGGTTGACTATTTCCAAGCAGATGTTGTCATAAATTTAGTAAATAAGTTATTTTTTTATTAAACATGACCAGTCCAGGAACCTTTTGATACCATTTCATATTTATGATTAAATGTCCCAATTTTTGGTCACCTTGCTGATGATACATGTCTGCATATATACTTCAGGGAAAGAGAAAGAGAGAGAGAGAGAGACACACACACACACACGCACACACACAGAAACACACAAAGTTCTTTCTTGGAGCTATATTTATTACAACATATTTGCTGCTAATGCTGGATTTATGTACAATTCAAAAAATCAGCAAGAAGCCATTGAGTGGAACTGAAAGTAGATTTTCAGATATGGCCAGATATTCTTTGTCTCCAGCCCTTGTCTATTTCCAAACAAGGTAATCTTTTCCCATGGTCAGACATGTTTTTGCAGAATATTGGAAATGAATGTCACTGCTTATGTGACAGTGACATTCGTTTACAACTATCAGGTAACATCAAGGTGAAGACAAACACACACACACACAAACTTCTCAGTTTTCATTTCCCAAATTCCACTCCCAAGACACTGGTCAACCCAAGGTTATGTTAAGAGACACTTGCCCAGTGCACTGGACCATGATACAGGTGAAAATTCAGAACTTGTAAACCCCAAGGCTATACCTGTGTTCCTTTCCCTAAGCCATGTATTGAACATACAGAAAAATAAACCAAGACATTAATGTTCAAATCAGCTGAATCTGTTCCTTTTTGTAGATTTTGAAACAATAATAATACTAAACACTTCTCTTGACCAGCATTTTTGAAAAGAAAATGTTCTCTACTGTTACGCCTTTGCTTCATTCACCACTATCTTCACCAGACTATTATGGCTGTCTTTCTTCAATCATTATTCACAGCACCATCATCACCACCAACAACAACAACAACAATAAAATAGTCACTAGTGTAACATCAGTTTGTTTAATTACTGCTCCATAAACACTTGGAAACCCCTACAAGCAGTGTCCTTGACAGGCTTCCCATTGAGTTACATTTAATTCACTTCGGTTTTCTCTTTCAAAGGAACATTAATATTTCCTTTGCCAGTCTTTGCTGCCAGACCGTTTGAAACATCCACTCCCCACCAGGTTACCAGCAGAAGCCCATTTATTTGTGTTCTTTCATTGAAAATCTATCTCTCTTTAGATAATCCTTATCGTATGTAGATCATTCTCATATAAAAGGTTTTTATATGTTTTGCTTTTTATTATTATTTTTAATAGTAATAATAATGAATCAGTTATGTGTTTCTATCAAAGGACGAAGATAGAAGTAGGTTAGAGAAAGAAATGATGAAAAATAAGATGATTTGATAATAAAAATGTTTGATTGGAAGTTTTAAGATTTCTTTTAGCTGCTAGCATCTTTCTACTGTACTACAATAACAATAAATGTATTGAGGCCCATTTTTCTACCAAAATTGCCTTGCAAGGACCCCATGACAGGCTTCTAATGTTACTTATGATCACTTTTTGAGCCAGTGGTTTACAATTAGATGCACATCATGTTTTCATCCCTTTTAGTCACCTTTTTACATTATGCAAGTAAGTTTACCATTCTAAACCTGTTCTAAAACCAATGCACCACCTCCCTCTACGTCATTAGCAGCAACTCTACTAATCTCTGTATTCTACTGTAAATTCAACTTTGATAGCAAACAAGTATCTAACTCCAGCTTTGTTTTCTACTAACAGCTTCCCACTGTACTATTCTGTAAATGTTACTTCTGGTTAGTAATTAAATGGCTATCCCTATCATTTTCTATCAGCTAGATTCATTGTAAATAAATAGCTAGTTAATGCTATACTTTGCTAGTCTCTCTGTAAGTAAATTCTACCATTTATTAGCAATAAAAGGGTTAACACTATACTTAGCCATCTGCTGGCAGATCTGAATTGCACTGTATTGTGAATTCTAAGCAAAGGTAATAACTCCCCATGGTCAGACATGTTTCCACAGAATATTGGAAACAAAGTACGTTGCTGATTGTGATGTTCACTTACAACTCGATGTCAAGGCAAGGAGACTTACAGTTTCCATCTCGTGAATCCGCTCACAAGGCTTTGATCAGCCCAAGGTGCCAGGCAGTGGAACTAAATCTAGAACCATTTGGATGGCAAGCAAACTTCTTACAATGCAGCCACACCTGTGAGTGTGTGTGTGTGTGTGTTTTAATGTTTTGTTTAGGCATTGCAAGACCAATCTAGAACTTGGTGTGCATATGGTACAGAATGAAGTGTTGGCTGAGTATAGAGTGGTAATAAGAAAGAGAGCCTACAAAATAATAAGTAATTATTTTATGAACTTCATTTGCTTACAGCTGTTTCTGTTGTAAGATGCAGTGGACTCATAGTTGAGTGTCATATATATATATATATATATATATATATATATAT
Source organism: Octopus bimaculoides (assembly GCF_001194135.2). Classification (NCBI taxonomy): domain Eukaryota; kingdom Metazoa; phylum Mollusca; class Cephalopoda; order Octopoda; family Octopodidae; genus Octopus; species Octopus bimaculoides. The sequence goes on from NC_068989.1 coordinate 96,781,893, forward strand.
ATATATACACACACACACACACATATATATATAATGAAATGTTAGTGCCAAGTAGTGTTTAGGCATAAGCAAAATTAAGGTAAGTTAAAATATATGTATATCATCATCATCGTTTAACATCCGCTTTCCATGCTAGCATGGGTTGGACGATTTGACTGAGGACTGGTGAAACCAGATGGCTACACCAGGCTCCAATCTGATTTGGCAGAGTTTCTACAGCTGAATGCCCTTCCTAACGCCAACTACTATATATATATGTGTGTGTGTGTGTGTGTATACACACACACACACACACATACACACATGCACAGAGTAATAACCTTAATAATCCTTGGATGGAATTTAGGAATGTCTTAATGCATCAATATATGCGTTTCCACAAATCACATGTCTCTTAAGATCACAGTCCATATTCTTGGGATGATCGCAGTGTAGTCTTTAGTATCCATCGGTATCAGGTAGATCCTCTTCATGGATTCCTTTCTTCAGGTGATATAACATTAATGGATGTTTATCACTTTTGACCAGTGTGAAGGTTGGTTGAGTTATCAAAACAGATAAACAGACTTCACTTAAACATAAGTATCCGGACTGTTGCAATAGTAATGCAGCTAAAGCACGCAGAGTGAAGCCACTTGGCAAAAATTGACCTTGAACTCTGTTGTGTATGCGCACTAAGTTTTAACATTCTAGCATACTTCCACTGTTTACTGCAATGCTTGGAAGGAAGGTGTGTAGCACATGCTACACACCTTCCTTCCAAGCATAACAACTACAACCACCAAGGGACAAAACAACATAAGAAGCCTCCACATGATGACTTGATAACCATGAAATAGCAGCCAATTCTTTCTCAATGACAACCTAATGTCCTTTTTTTAAGGATACATTGGATAATGTAGTCCAAGATAATAAACTGTACCTGTGAAAAGATGATCCCACTGGAGTGCCATAGGTCTGCTCAGCAAGGGAATGCCTGTAGCGATACAACATCGCATTGACCATGACCAAGTTGTCATGGCAATATCTGTGCAAAGTTGTATGGAGAAGAGTATAGGAGCCACATACCTGATATTAGTGGATACTAAAGACTACACTGCAATCATCCCAGGAATACGGACTGTGAGCTTAAGAAACGGGATTTGTGGAATCCATGTATTGATGCATTAAGACATTCCTAAATTCCATCCAAGGATTATTATGGTTATAACTATATTTATCTTACGTTGTATCAGTACAGCTTGATGCAACTCTGAAAAACTGGTTCACCAGTCAGCATCTTTAGACTGTGACTGGCATAATGGAATAAGAGTTTTATTTGCATATTCAAAATATTTCCCGTAAACAAACTTAAAAGATATCTCTATATATATATATATCTCTATCTCTATCTATATATATATATCTGTATCATGATCATCATCGTCATCAACATCCATCTTCC